>NW_018364960.1:0-3552 GCF_002078875.1 Numida meleagris | reverse complement strand
TGTTTGCAGCAGAGATGCCATCACTCTGGCAATTGTAGAGAGACACCAGTCACTGCAATGTGCTGGGGCTTGGCCTATGCATACTGCACCCTGATCAACGCTATTCAGCACACTCAAGGGGAAGAGAAGGTCTCTAACTCTGATGACAATGTGACAGGCCCTGCGGCTGCTCCAACTTCTGTGATAGGCCCTGCAGTTTCTCCAGCCCTCACTACAGTCCCGATGGTTGTTTTGAGGCCTGTCACTGTTTCTGTGGTGTCTCCAAGTCCTGCCATGTGCTCTGTGGTGGCTCCAACTACTGCAACAGGCCTGTAGTTACTGCAACCTCGTACTATCGGCCCTACAGTTGTTCCAGCTCCTCCATCACAGCCTGTGGTTGCTTCCAATCCTGTGGTAGGCCCCGTAGTTTCACCAGCCCTCAGATAAGGCCATGGAGTCACTCCAGTTCTAGCAACAAGCCCTGCTGTTTCTTCAACTCCCATGAGAGGCCTTGTGTTTGCTCCAAACCATGCAACAGGCCCAGCGGTCGCTCCAACTCCTGCAACATGTTCTGGGTTTGCTGTAGTTCTGTAAACGGTCTCTGTGGTTGCTCCAACTCTCATTTTATGCCATGTGTTTTCACCAACCCTCACACAGGCTCTGTGGTTGCTGCTACTCATGTGACACGTCCTGAGGTTGCTCCTTCCTCTGTGATAGGTCCTGTGGTTGCTCCAAACCACTCAACACGCTTGGTGGTTGCTCCATGTCCCATGATAAGCCCTACATTTGTTCCAACTCCTGCAGCAGGCCTTGAAGCTGTTCCAACCCTCAAAACAGGCCCTGTAGTTCCTCCAGTCCCTGTGCCAGGTCTTCTATCTGAATCATCTGTGTCAGTTGCCCCTATACAGGAGAAATGATAATGACTGCAAATGTCAACTTCTTGTCATAACCCACAAAGGAGGCAATGACCACGTGGCTCCTGACCATGCTGGAGCATTTAGGGGAGTATGGAGTCATTCATGACAAGTTGCAGAAACCGCTGAATGAGAGGGTGAATTGAACCAATGTGCAGAAGTGAAGGCCATCCAGATGGCTTTACATATTGCTGAATGAGAGAAGTGACCAGTGCTCTATCTCTACATTGAATCATGAATGCTGGAAAACACTCCCTGGGACTCGTTACAACCATAAAAGGAGAGTAACTGGCAGCAGAGAGGCAAGCCCCTCTTGTCTGCTGCATTGCGGAAAGATACTGCTGTCCATGCAGAGAACATGATTACATCACATTCTCTAAGATGCTCACATTTCCAAGAGGTATACCACTAAATAACATCAAAACAACCAGCCGGTGCATAAAGCTGTTAGGACTGAAATGGTTCAGATAGCTCTGGACGGGCAATGTACAAGTGTGCTATTTGCAGCCCGGTGTGCTAATTTTCCTTTCACACGCTTCTAGACCTGAAGGTGAAGAGTAACATGTTCTTTGTGAACTGAGGGCAGTCATACTGGGAAGTGTCTTTGGAAGCAATTCTCTGCCTGAATCTATTCCCAGCTATACAGGCACCAAAGATGAGGTTAGAATAAGCAAGGTTATGGGTCTCCCTCTTCTCCCTGAGGTGCCAAAGGCCAATCAGGAGCATAAGCAAATGGATCCCAGGTGTCACTGCATTTTTTACATGACATGAACGAGGTGCCATGTGTGGCAAAAAAAGGTGATGACAGTGCCTTCTGGCAAGGATACAAACACAATGGAGCACAGGGAAGTAAAAAGAAAAACAAAAATTGGCGCATCTTTACCAATGATTGGTGATGATTCAAATGGAGTGCAATCTCAGTGCATCTCCCTCATCTGTGAAGATTTAAATGAGGGTGAGGAGGTGTGGATCCCGGCTGCAAGTTGTATTCCCAATTTTGTCTACTGATGCACTTGTTCTATGGCTGTTTTTACTGGAAATTTCTGTGTTACTGATATCAATATTAATTTGAGAGATAATAGCAATCCCAAATGGATGGATGCCTGGTTGGATGCATTGCATGCATGGAAGGAATGAAGAAAGGAAGGAAGGGAAGGATAGAAGCCGGACTTGGTCACTAATGCTATTTAGCACATCATGCTTCCAAGCCAAAGGAAAGTAAGAGGAAAGCACAACAGTGGCTGCATGTGAGTGAAGTTGGGGGCCTGCCTTTGCAATAACAAGAAGCACCCATACCTGGTAGAGCTGGAGAACTACTCTACTTTGCTTTTTCAAGTAGATTCAATGAGGTTGCAATGAGGGGACTACAAAACATCAAGAGAAATTCATATCCCTTGGAATAATGGTGAAGGGATTGGGAGCACAGGTAGTGTTCTCCTCCCTCAGAGTTTTTCTGAAGTTATTAGGGAGGTTACCACCAGGAATGTAACACATCTTAAAGCTCATCTGAAGTTCCTCTGTCCCAATGCATGCATCATGGAGAAGAAGAACTAGCTGGAAACCACAACTTAGAAAATTAGTGAGGTAGTGAGATGATTCACACAACTGGAACACTGCAAGCAAGAGTCACAAGCTGTTCAGAAGAGTTAGGCAGGAAAGGATGGGCAAGGGCGTTACTCACTAGGAAGACTTGGGAAAGCACAGACCCATGAGTATCATGTTTGTGCCAGGGGAGATCCTCCCTGAAGCTGTGTTAAGACACATGCAAGAAAAGGAGGTGATCAGAGACAGCCAGCATTGCTTCACCAAAGGCAGATCCTGTCTGACCAATCTGGTGTACTTCTATGGTGGAGTAACTGCATCAGTGGGCAAAGGAAGAGGAAGTGAAGTCATCCACGTAGACTTGTACTAGGCTTTTGACATGGTCCCACACAACGTCCTTATCTGTAAGTTGGAGAGGTATGGATGTGAAGGATGGGCTATTCAGTGGTTAAGGAATTGAATTGGTTGGATGCTCACAGCCGTAGGATTGTGGTGAAGAGAGTTATGTCTAGGTGGAGACCAGTGATGAGTGGTGTCCCCTAGAGGTCTGCCTTGGGACTAATGCTCTTCAACATCCCTATCAGTGGATGGAGACAGTAGGATCAAGTGCACCCTCAGCAGATTTGGAGATTACACTTAATCTGGATGGGACAGTTGGTGCAATAGATGGTAGGGATGCTATCGAAAGGACCTGGACAAGCATGAGAAGTGCGTCCATGTGTATTGAATGAGGTTCAACATGTCCCTGTGGTGGACTGGAACTTGAGGCAGGTTCTTCCCGAGTTTGATTACGACCTGGGAGAAGAACTACCTGTGGGCAGCCCTGTGGAGAAGGACTCAGAGTTTCAGGTGGACAAAGAGCTTGACCTGAGCCATAAACACATGCTTGCAGTCCAGATGACCAGCTGTACTGTGAGCTCCATCATAAGAGAGGTGGCTAGCAGGGTGAGGGAGGTGATTGTCCCCCTCTGCTTTGCCCTCATGAGGACCCACCTGGAATACTGTGTCCAGATTTCTGGCCAGCAGCAGTGATATGGAGTGCATGGAGCAAAACCAGAGGAGGCCATGCAGATGATCAGAAGGTTGGAGCACCTCTGCTATGAAGGAAAGCAGAGGC
>NW_018364959.1:13352-15413 GCF_002078875.1 Numida meleagris | reverse complement strand
AATTAAAATCCCTAATTAATGGTTTCATTGTGTGAAGATTGCTATTGAATGATTTGTAGTTCCTAATTAATGGCAGCGTGGAAGGGAGTGTAATTAGATGATTCATTGTTCCTAATTAATGACTTAATAGTGAGAAGATTGCGATAATATGAGTCATTGTCCCTAATTAATGGTTTCATTACGAGATAATTGCAATTAAATTATTCATAGGCCAAAATTAATGATTTAATTATGAGAAGATGACAATTAGATAATTCAGTGTCCCTAATTAATGGCTGTGTGGATGAGAGTGTAATTAAAAGTCCCTAATTAATGGTTTCATTGTGAGAAGATCACAATTAAATAATTCATTGTCCGAATTAATGATTTCATGGTGTGAAGATTGCAATTAATTAAATGATTCATTGTTCCTAATTAATGGTTTAATAGAGAGAAGACTGCAATGAAATTACTCGTTGTCCCTAATTAATGGTTTCATTATGAGATATAATTGCAATTAGATTATTCATAGTCCCTAATTAATGATTTCGTTGTGAGAAGATCACAATTAAATGCTTCCTTATCCCTAATTAATGATTGCATGGGAGAGAGTGTGATTAAAAGTCCCTAATTAATGGTTTCATTATGCAAAAATCACAACTAAATGATTCTTTGTCCCTAATTAATGGTTGATTAGAAGGGTTTGATATTAATTGATACCATCTGCCCCATTAATGCATAATTGGGAACGCAATGCAATTATTCATTGAGTAATGAGGACGTTGTGCCAAAATGTCAATTAAGTAATTAGTGACACTCAATTAGTGAGTGATGGGGATTGCAATGGAGTAAGTTAATGAAGAATGATCGGTTCGTGTCAAAATTAAAGTTAAGTAATTAATGACACCCAATTAATGCACAAAGGGGGTTACAGTGCAATAACTCAGTGAAGAAATGCAATGGATTCATGCTAACATTGCAATTAAATGATTAATTACAGCTAATTAATGGATGGTGGGGCTGGCAATGGTATGACTTAATGAAGAAACAGCATACGTTCATGGCTAAATTGAAATTAAATGATTAATTAGAGCTAATCAATGAACAGCAGTGTTGGCAATGGTATAACTCAATGAAGAATGATGAGTTGAGGGCTAAATTGGAATTAAATAATTAATTACAGCCAATTAACGCATGCTGGGGGTTACAGGGGTGTAACTTCAGGAAGAAACACGAGTTCACACCAAAGCGGCCATTAAATAATTAATGGCGCCCAATTAATTCCCGATGGGGATCGCCGTAGAAGAACTCAATGAAGGATTCGTGCAGAAATGGTATAGTTAGGTTACCTAATTGAGTTAATTACCTAAAATCGTTAATTAGGTGCCCTTCATTGAGGCCTGAGGGGGGACAGGGTGGAACGGGTTCACATCAGCATTGGGATCAAAGGATTTGGTGCAGCGAATGAGTGGATAATGACAATTAGAAAGGAGCGACTTAACGAGGAAGCGGGAGTTGAGGCCGGGATGGCAATTAAACCCTTAATCAACCCGAGGGACGCCCAATTAATCACAAAACAATCAACAAATTAAGCCGGGCAGGCGAGAAACCGCAAAGAAAAGCATCCACGGATCCGTGCGCCGGCGTCGACTAAAAAACAAAGCCGGCCTCGTTAAGCCGGGACGACGCCGAGCGTGACGAAGCGCATCCCGGCCCGCGATTAGCGCGCTAACGAAGCCGAGCCCCTCCCCATGCAAATCCCCCAGCCCGGGCGGCCATAAAAGCGCCGGGACTCCGCCGGGGAAGCAGCAACCGGCTCCGCAACCATGAGCCCAAGCATCTCCTCCCTCCTGCTCCTGGCCGCCCTGCCAGGTGAGGGCGCTGTGGGGCTCGATGGGGGATCTATGGGGCTCGGTGGGGGGGTCGCGGTGGGGCCCGGGGGTGCGAGGCCTTGTGGCGGCGGCTCCGTCAACGTTCTCTGTCCTTCCCCACAGGGCTGATGGCGGCCGTGACGTTGGACGAGTCCGGGGGCGGCCTCCAGGCGCCCGGAGGAGGGATCACCCTCGTCTGCAAGGCCTCCGG
>NW_018364959.1:9407-11072 GCF_002078875.1 Numida meleagris | reverse complement strand
TCAACCATGACTGAATTTTGTCAGCTGTGGTTAAATTTCCTCTACAGAGGTGAAATTTCTTTGAACGTGGCTGAATTTTGTCAACTATGGTTCAATTTCATCGATGGAGGCAACGTTTGGTCAACTGTGGCCGAATTCTGTCAACCAAATTTTATCGGCTGTGGTTAAGTTTCCTCTACAGAGGTGAAATTTTGTCAACCATGGCCAAATTTTGTCAATTGTGCTTAAATCTCATTCTCAGAGACCAAATTTTGTCAACTGAGGTTAAACTTTGTCAACCGTGGCCAAATTTTGTCAGCTGTGGTTAAGTTTCATCTACAGAGGTGAAATTTTGTCAACTGAGGCCAAATTTTGTCAACCATGACCAAATTTTCTCAGCTGTGGTTAACTTTCATCAATAGAGGCAAAGATTTGTCAGCTGTGGCCAAATTCTGTCAACCATGACCGAATTTTCTCAGCTTTTTTTTTTAAATTTCGTCCACAAAGGCAAAATTTTGTCAACTGGGGTGAAATTTTGTCAACCGTGACCAGATTTTGTCAGCTGTGGTTAAATTTCCTCTACAGAGGTGAAATTTCTTTGAACGTGGCCGAATTTTGTCAACTATGGTTCAATTTCATCGATGGAGGCAATGTTTCGTCAACTGTGGCCAAATTCTGTCAACCAAATTTTGTTGGCTGTGGTTAAGTTTCATCTACAGAGGTGAAATTTTGTGAACTGAGGCCAAATTTTGTCAGCCATGACCAAATTTTGTCGGCTGTGGTTAAGTTTCCTCTACAGAGGTGAAATTTTGTCAACTGAGGCCAAATTTTGTCAACCATGACCAAATTTTCTCAGTTGTGATTAAATTTCATCAATTGTGGTGGTTAAATTTTGTCAACCGTGGCCGAATTTTTGTCAACTGTGGTTAAATTTCATCCACAAAGGCAAAATTTCATCAACTGGGGTGAAATTCTGTCAACCATGACCAAATTTTGTCAGCTGTGGTTAAGTTTTAAGTTTCTTCTACAGAGGCAAAATTTCATCAGATGTGGTTAAATTTTGTCATCCTTGCCCAAATTTTTGTCAGCTGAGGCCAAATTTTGTCAACCATGACCAAATTCTGTCAACCATGGCCAAATTTTTGTCAACTGAGGCCAAAGTTCATCAACCATGACCAAATTCTGTCAACTGTGGCTAAGTTTTTGTCAACTATGGCTAAATTTCATTGTCAGAGGCAAAACTTCATCAACCGTGGTGGTTAAATTTTGTCAACCGTGGCCAAATTTTTGTCAACTGAGGCCAAATTTCATCAACCATGACCAAATTTTGTCAGTTGTGGGTAAGTTTCATCTACAGAGGTGAAATTCTGTCAACTGTGCCTTAAATTTCATCAACTGGGGTGGTTAAATTTTGTCAGCCATGGCGAGATTTCATCAACTGGGGTTAAATTTCCTCCTCAGAGACCAAATTTCATCAATTATGGTTAAATTCTGTCATAGGAGGTGAAATTCTGTCAACTGTGGCCAGATTTTTGTCAGCTGTGGTTAAATTTCATTGACAGGAGAGATTTTAATCAACTGGGGTTAAATTTCATCGATAATGGCCAATGTCTCATCGATAATGGCCAATGTCTCATCGATAATGGCCAATGTCTCATCGATAATGGCCAATGTCTCATCGATAAT
>NW_018364959.1:4412-6398 GCF_002078875.1 Numida meleagris | reverse complement strand
AAATTAAATGATTAATTAGAGCTAATTAACAAATGGAGGGGTTGGCAATGGTATGACTTAATGAAGAAACAGCATGAGTTCATGGCTAAATTAAAATTAAATGATTAATTAGAGCTAATCAATGAACAGCAGTGTTGGCAATGGTATAACTCAATGAAGAATGATGAGTTGAGGGCTAAATTGGAATTAAATAATTAATTACAGCCAATTAACGCATGCTGGGGGTTACAGGGGTGTAACTTCAGGAAGAAACACGAGTTCACACCAAAGCGGCCATTAAATAATTAATGGCGCCCAATTAATTCCCGATGGGGATCGCCGTAGAAGAACTCAATGAAGGATTCGTGCAGAAATGGTATAGTTAGGTTACCTAATTGAGTTAATTACCTAAAATCGTTAATTAGGTGCCCTTCATTGAGGCCTGAGGGGGGACAGGGTGGAACGGGTTCACATCAGCATTGGGATCAAAGGATTTGGTGCAGCGAATGAGTGGATAATGACAATTAGAAAGGAGCGACTTAACGAGGAAGCGGGAGTTGAGGCCGGGATGGCAATTAAACCCTTAATCAACCCGAGGGACGCCCAATTAATCACAAAACAATCAACAAATTAAGCCGGGCAGGCGAGAAACCGCAAAGAAAAGCATCCACGGATCCGTGCGCCGGCGTCGACTAAAAAACAAAGCCGGCCTCGTTAAGCCGGGACGACGCCGAGCGTGACGAAGCGCATCCCGGCCCGCGATTAGCGCGCTAACGAAGCCGAGCCCCTCCCCATGCAAATCCCCCAGCCCGGGCGGCCATAAAAGCGCCGGGACTCCGCCGGGGAAGCAGCAACCGGCTCCGCAACCATGAGCCCAAGCATCTCCTCCCTCCTGCTCCTGGCCGCCCTGCCAGGTGAGGGCGCTGTGGGGCTCGATGGGGGATCTATGGGGCTCGGTGGGGGGGTCGCGGTGGGGCCCGGGGGTGCGAGGCCTTGTGGCGGCGGCTCCGTCAACGTTCTCTGTCCTTCCCCACAGGGCTGATGGCGGCCGTGACGTTGGACGAGTCCGGGGGCGGCCTCCAGGCGCCCGGAGGAGGGATCACCCTCGTCTGCAAGGCCTCCGGCTTCACCTTCAGCAGTTATGGCATGAACTGGGTGCGACAGGCGCCCGGCAAGGCGCTGGAGAGCATCGCAGCTATTAGCAGCGATGGTAGATACCCAGGCTACGCGTCGGCGGTGAAGGGCCGTGCCACCATCTCGAGGGACAACGGGCAGAGCACAGTGCGGCTGCAGCTGAACAGCCTCAAGGCCGAAGACACCGCCACCTACTACTGCGCGAAAGGTGCTGGTCACGGTGACGCCGACCCGCCGCGCCGCTGGCACAAAACCCGCTGGGGGCGAAGCGGTGAAGCGCAACAAGAGGTTGAGGCAAGAAAAGCGGAAAAAGAGCAAAAAAAAAAAAAAAAACCTGTCAAAAATGTTGTCAACCGTGGTTCGGTTTCATCCTCGGAGGCCAAATTTCGTCCGCTGCGGTGGAATTTTGTCAACCGTGGGCGGATTTCGTCAACTGCGGTGGTGGAATTTTGTCGACCGTGGCAGAATTTTGTCAACCGTGGCTGAATTTCGTCGGCTGTGGTTAAGTTTCCTCTACAGAGGTGAAATTTTGTAAACTGTGACAGAGTTTTGTCAACCGTGACCAGATTTTGTCGGCTGTGGTTAAGTTTCATCTACAGAGGTGAAATTTTGTCAACTGAGGCCAAATTTTGTCAACCGTGGCCGAATTTTGTCGGCTGTGGTTAAGTTTCCTCTACAGAAGTGAAATTTTGTCAATTGTGCTTAAATCTCACTCTCAGAGACCAGATTTTGTCAACTGAGGTTACATTCTGTCAACCGTGGCCAAATTTTGTCAGCTGTGGTTAAGTTTCATCTACAGAGGTGAAATTTTGTCAACTGAGGCCAAATTTTGTCAACCATGACCAAATTTTCTCAGCTGTGGTTAACTTTCAT
>NW_018364959.1:0-1186 GCF_002078875.1 Numida meleagris | reverse complement strand
AAATTTCTTCGATAGCGGCCAAATTTCTTCGATAGCGGCCAAATTTCTTCGATAGCGGCCAAATTTCTTCGATAGCGGCCAAATTTCTTCGATAATGGTTAAATTCCATTATCTGTGATCGAATTTCATCGATAATGGCCAAATTTCATCAATAATGGTGAATTTTTACTAATAGTGGCCAAATTTCATCATTAATGGCCAAATTTAACGACCCGTGCCCAAACCCAACGGTCTGATCCTAATTATTATTATTAATTTTCCCATTTTGGGGCGTTTTGGCCCCAAACACGGGACTGCCGTTTCACTTCTCAACATTTTCAGCCCCGGTGTGGGTTTGCGTTCCCATTAACGTCATTTTTTACCCCAAAAATTGTCCTATTTTTGACATTTTGAGGCGCTTTCGTTGTTCTGCAGATATTGGACACTTCTTTTTACTACTTTTGCCCCAAAATCGGGGTGTTTTTCCCCCTTTTTGGGCCCTTGGAGAGGAAGGAGTTGCACAGGTGGTTGCTCAAGCAGAGAGCCCACCACTTTTGGGCTAAAAACAGAGGATTTTGGTCAACGTTGTATCACCGTGGGTATTTCAATCTGTGTGGAGTATGGTGCTTTTGGTGCTTATGGTGCTTGTCTTAGATATGGTAGCGCTCACCGTGCTCCATCCCATAACAAAAACCATCTCCAATTTGGGGAACTTTGGCCCTTTTTCACCAATTTGGCCACAAATCTCTCCAGTTTTACCCCAAAATACAACATTTTTTGGCATCATTTCTGCCCCTTCTGCCTCCCAAAATGGGGAAATTTGCCACTTTTTACCCATTTTTGCCCAAATTACGCAGATTTCCCCCAGATTTGCGGCAGTGACTCTTGAAGCATCCAGGATATTTTGCCATTTTTTGATCGTTTTGCCCACAAAATTGCCTTTTTTAAACCCTTTTATTCCATTTTTGCCCAAAATCTGGGGAATTATTTGCCCAATAATCGCACTTTTTCCCCCAAAATCCAAGTATTTCCGTGACACCTACATCTATGTTTTCCAATTCAACATATTTTTTTTCTTATTTTTGCCCAAAATCTCTTTTTTTCCCCGTTTTTTGGCCGTTGGAGAGGAAGGAGTTGCACAGGTGGTTGCTCAAGCAGAGAGCCCACAACTTTTGGGCTAAAAACAGAGGATTTTGGTCAACGTTGT
>NW_018364958.1:9453-12509 GCF_002078875.1 Numida meleagris | reverse complement strand
GTGGGAGCTTCCACTGGGGTCTCCTCTGTTGGGGTCCCTCCTTTGGGGTCTGTGGGGCCTGTCCATTGGGGGTCCCCTCTTTTGGGGTCCCCTCTTTTGGGGTCCCCTCTTTTGGGGTCTCCTCTTTTGGGGTTTCTCCATTGGGGTCTTCCTTTGGGGTCCCTTTCATTAGGGATGTCTCTTTGGGGTCTGTGTTAGGTTTTCTCCATTGGGGTCTTTTTTTGGGGTCTTCTCTTTCGGGTTCTCCCTTTGGCATCTCCCTTTGGGGTCCCCTCCTTTGGGGTCCCCTCCTTTGGGGTCCCCTCCTTTGGGGTCCCCTCCTTTGGGGTCTTCCTTTGGGGTCTTCCTTTGGGGTCTTTTTTTGGGGTGTCCCTTTGGGATCTCCTCCTTCGGGGTCTCCTTTTGGAGTCTTTTTTTGGGGTCTATTCTTCTGGGGTTCCTCTTTTGGGGTCTCCTCTTTTGGGGTCTCCGGGGTCTGTTTTTGGGGTCTTCTCTTTTGGGTTCTTCCTTTGGGGTCTCCTCTTTTGGGGTCCCCTTATTAGGGATTCCTCCTTTGGGGTCTCTCTTTAGGGTCTCCTTCTTTGGGGTCTCCTTCTTTGGGGTCTCCTTCTTTGGGGTCTCCTTCTTTGGGGTCTCTCTTTGGGGTCTCTCTTTGGGGTCTCTGTTGGGGTCTCCTCCATTGGAGGTCTTTCTTTGGGGTCTCCTTTTTTGGGGTCTCCCTTTGGAATCTCCTCTGTTGGGGTCATTCTTTGGGGTCGTTCTTTGGGGTCGTTCTTTGGGGTCGTTCTTTGGGGTCGTTCTTTGGGGTCGTTCTTTGGGGTCGTTCTTTGGGGTCTTTCTTTGGGGTCTTTCTTTGGGGTTCATTTAATTAGGAATTTTCTCTTTTGGGGTCTTTGGGGTCTCCTCCTTTGGGGTCTCCTCCTTTGGGGTCCCTCCTTTGGGGTCCCTCCTTTGGGGTCTCTTTTTGGGGTCTCTTTTTGGGGTCTCTTTTTGGGGTCTCTTTTTGGGGTCTCTTTTTGGGGTCTCTTTTTGGGGTCTCTTTTTGGGGTCTCNTCTCTTTTTGGGGTCTCTTTTTGGGGTCTCTTTTTGGGGTCTCTTTTTGGGGTCTCTTTTTGGGGTCTCTTTTTGGGGTCTCTTTTTGGGGTCTCCTCCTTTGGGATCTTCTCCTTCGGGATCTTCTCCTTCGGGATCTTTTCCTTTGGGGTCTCCTCCTTTGGGGTCTTTTTTTGGGGTCTCCTCCCTTTGCGCTCTCCATCTGTGCTCAGTCTCGGTGGCCTCATGATGGTGTGGGTCGGGCCGTGGGGCACAGTGTGGGGCACAGTGTGGGGCGCAGGTGGAGCCGCGTGGTGGTGTGGGTCAGGCCGTGGGGCACCGTGTGGGGCGCAGGTGGAGCCGCGTGGTGGTGTGGGTCCGGCCGTGGGGCACGGTGTGGGGCACGGTGTGGGGCGCAGGTGGAACCGCGTGGTGGTGTGGGTCGGGCCGTGGGGCGCAGGTGGAGCCGCATGGTGGTGTGGGTCCGGCTGTGGGGCACAGTGTGGGGCACAGTGTGGGGTGCAGGTGGAGCTGCGTGGTGGTGTGGGTCCGGCTGTGGGGCACAGTGTGGGGCACGGTGTGGGGCGCAGGTGGAACCGTGTGATGGTGTGGGTCCGGCTGTGGGGCACAGTGTGGGGCGCAGGTAGAGCCGCGTGGTGGTGTGGGTCGGGCCGTGGGGCACAGTGTGGGGCACGGTGTGGGGCGCAGGTGGAACCGCGTGGTGGTGTGGGTCGGGCCGTGGGGCACAGCGTGGGGCACAGGTGGAGCCGCGTGGTGGTGTGGGTCCAGCCATGGGGCACAGTGTGGGGCACGGTGTGGGGCGCAGGTGGAACCGTGTGATGGTGTGGGTCGGGCCGTGGGGCGCCGCATGGGGCGCAGGTGGAACTGCATGATGGTGTGGGTTGGGCTGTGGGGCACAGTGTGGGGCGCAGGTGGAACCATGTGGTGGTGTGGGTCAGGCCATGGGGTGCAGTGTGGGGCGCAGGTGGAACCGCGTGGTGGTGTGGGTCGGGCTGTGGGGCACAGGTGGAGCCGCGTGGTGGTGTGGGTCGGGCTGTGGGGCACAGGTGGAGCCGCGTGGTGGTGTGGGTCCGGCTGTGGGGCACAGTGTGGGGCACGGTGTGGGGTGCAGGTGGAACCATGTGGTGGTGTGGGTCAGGCCGTGGGGCACAGTGTGGGGCACAAGTGGAGCCACGTGGTGGTGTGGGTCGGGCTGTGGGGCGCAGGTGGAGCCGCGTGGTGGTGTGGGTCAGGCCATGGGGCACAGTGTGGGGCACGGTGTGGGGCGCAGGTGGAGCCGCGTGGTGGTNCGCAGGTGGAGCCGCGTGGTGGTGTGGGTCAGGCCATGGGGCACAGTGTGGGGCACGGTGTGGGGCGCAGGTGGAGCCGCGTGGTGGTGTGGGTCGGGCCGTGGGGCACAGTGTGGGGCACAGGTGGAGCCGCGTGGTGGTGTGGGTCGGGCTGTGGGGTGCAGGTGGAACCGCGTGGTGGTGTGGGTCGGGCCGTGGGGCACAGTGTGGGGCACGGTGTGGGGCACAGGTGGAGCCGTGTGGTGGTGTGGGTCGGGCCATGGGGCACAGTGTGGGGCACGGTGTGGGGCGCAGGTGGAGCCGCGTGGTGGTGTGGGTCCAGCCATGGGGCACAGTGTGGGGCTCGGTGTGGGGCGCAGGTGGAACCGCGTGATCGTGGAGAAGCCGTTCGGCCGCGACCTGGCGTCCTCGGAGGAGCTGACGCGGCAGCTGAGCGCCCTGTTCCGCGAGGAGCAGATCTACCGCATCGACCACTACCTGGGAAAGGAGATGGTGCAGAGCCTCATGGTGCTCAGGTGGGGCAGGGCTGGCACTTGGGGGGCAGGGCCGGCACTTGGGGGGCAGAGCTTTCAGTTGTGGGGCAGAGCTGTTCTGCAAGGAGCAGATGTACTGCATCAATCACTGCCTGGGCAAGGAGATGGTGCAGAGCCTCATGGTGCTCAGGTGGGGCAGGGATGGCACTTGGGGGGCAGGGCCGGCACTTGGGGGGCAGAG
>NW_018364958.1:4992-7948 GCF_002078875.1 Numida meleagris | reverse complement strand
GGATAGCCTTACTTGTGGGGCAGAGCTGTTCCGCGAGGAGCAGATCTACTGCATCAATCACTGCCTGGGCAAGGTGATGGTGCAGAGCCTCATGGGGCTCAGGTGGGGCAGGGATGGCACTTGGGGGGCAGAGCTGGCACTTGGGGGGCAGGGCCGGCACTTGGGGGGCAGAGCTTTCAATGGGGGGCAGGGCTGTTCTGCAAGGAGCAGATCTACCGCATCAATCACTGCCTGGGCAAGGAGATGGTGCAGAGCCTCATGGTGCTCAAGTGGGGCAGCCCCACAGCTTGGGGGGCAGGGCTGGCACTTGGGGGGCAGTCCAGCAGCCTCATGGTGCTCAGGTGGGGCAGGGCTGGCACTTGGGGGGCAGGGCCGTGTCCGAGGTGTGGGTCTGCGTTGGCTGCAGGTTCGGGAACCGGATCTTCGGGCCCATCTGGAACCGGGACAACGTGGCGTGCGTGGTGCTGACGTTCAAGGAGCCCTTCGGCACCGAGGGCCGCGGGGGATACTTCGACGACTTCGGCATCATCCGGTAAGCGCCGGTGACGTCATCCTTCCGGTGACGTCATCCTTCCGGTGACGTCATCCTCCCGGTGACGTCATCGTCCCGGCGAGGTCATCGCACTGGCGAGGTCGTCGCGCTGGTGATGTCATCGCACTGGTGACGGCGTGGCGCTGGTGACGGCATTGTCCTGGTGATGTCATGGCGCTGGTGATGGCGTCGTCCTGGTGACATCATAGTCCCGGTGACGTCATCGTCCCGGTGAGGTCGTCGCGCTGGCGAGGTTATCGCGCTGGTGACGTCATCCTCCTGGTGACCTCATCCTCCTGGTGATGTCATCGTGCCAGTGATGGCGTGGTCCTGGTGACGGCGTCGTCCTGGTGATGGCGTCGTCCTCGTGATGGCGTCATGCTGGTGACGTCATCCTCCTGGTGACGTCATCGTCCCGGTGACGTCATCGTCCCGGCGAGGTCGTCGCGCTGGCGAGGTTATCGCGCTGGTGACGTCATCCTCCTGGTGACGGCGTGGCGCTGGTGACGGCATCCTCCTGGTGACATCATCCTCCTGGTGACGTCATCCTCCTGGTGACGTCATCGCACTGGCGAGGTTATCGTGCTGGTGATGTCATCCTCCTGGTGACGGCGTGGCGCTGGTGACGGCATTGTCCTGGTGATGTCATGGCGCTGGTGATGGCGTCGTCCTGGTGATAGCGTCGTCCTGGTGATAGCGTCGTGCTGGTGACGTCATCCTCCTGGTGACGTCATCGTCCCGGTGACGTCATCGTCCCGGCGAGGTCGTCGCGCTGGCGAGGTTATCGTGCTGGTGATGTCATCCTCCTGGTGACGGCGTGGCGCTGGTGACGTCATCGTGCTGGTGACGGCATGGTCCTGGTGATGTCATCACGCTGGTGACGTCATCGTCCCAGTGACGTCATCGTCCCGGTGACGGCATCGCGCTGCTGACGTCATCGCGCTGGTGATGGCATCATCCTGGTGACAGCGTCGTGCTGTCACGGTGCTGGTGACGGCGTCATCCCGGTGACGTCATGGTGCCGGTGACGGCATTGTGCCGGTGACGACGTCGTGCTGGTGATGCCATTGTCCCAGTGACGTCATCGTGCCGGTGACATCATCATGATGGTGACGTCATTGTCCTGGTGACAGCATTGTCCCAGTGACATCATCATGCCGGTGACATCATCATTCTGGTGACGTCAGTGTGCTGGTGACGTCATTGTGCTGGTGATGTCATTGTCCTGGTGACGTCGGTGTCATGGTGACATCACTGATGCGGTGACGTCATCGTCCCAGCAGCGTGATGGTGATGTTGTTGTGTTGACATCATCGTGGTGGTGTCACTGTTGTGATGTCATCGTGGAGATGGCAGTGTCACGGTGATGTCATTGATGCGGTGACGTCATTTGTCACGGTGGTTTCACGGTGATGTCGTTGTGGTGATGTCATTGTGACGGTGTCCTTGGGGTGATGTCAGTGGGGTGATGTCATTGCGGTGACATTCTCGTCATGCCGACATCATTGTGGTGATGTCGTGGACGGCGTGATGTCATTGTCATGGTGACATCGTTGTCGTGGCGATATCAGTGCCACTGATTGTGACACAATGTCATTGTCGCGGTGATGTCATTGTGGTGATGCCATTGTGGTGATGTCATTGTGGTGATGTCATTGTGGTGATGCCGTTGTGGTGATGTCATTGTCACAGTGACGTAATTGCTGTGCTGGCAACAGTGTTGTGATTATGTTGTTGTCACGGTGACATCGTTACGGCGGTGACGTCATCATGGCAGTGACGTCACTTTCACGGTGACGTCCTTGTTTGCGCTGACGTGGTGGTGGCGGTGACGTCGTGGTGGTGGTGATGTGGTGGTGGCAGTGACGTCATTCTGGTGGTGCCGTGGTGGTGGCGGTGACGTCATGGGGGTGGTGATGTCATGGTGGCGGTGACGTCATTCTCGCAGTGACGTGGTGGCGGTGGCGTTGTGGTGGTGGTGACGTTGGGGAGGCGGTGACGTCGTTTCTCGCGGTGCCATCATGGTGGCAGTGATGTCATTCTGGTGGTGACATCGTGGTGGCGGTGCCGTGCCGTGGTGGTGGTGGTGACATCATTCCGGTGGTGCCGTGGTGGCGGCGGTGACGTCATTCGGGCGGTGACGTCATGGTGGTGGTGCCGTGGTGGTGGCGGTGATGTCATGGTGGTGGTGACGTCGTGGTGGTGGTGGTGACGTCATGGTGGTGGTGACGTCATGGTGGTGGTGACGTCATGGTGGTGGTGACGTCATGGTGGTGGTGACGTCATGGTGGTGGTGACGTCATGGTGGCGGTGACGTCATGGTGGCGGTGACGTCATGGTGGCGGTGACGTCGTGGTGGTGGTGCCGTGGTGGTGGCGGTGATGTCATGGTGGTGGTGACGTCATGGGGGTGGTGACGTGGTGG
>NW_018364958.1:0-1438 GCF_002078875.1 Numida meleagris | reverse complement strand
GCACTGGGTGACACTGGTGGCACTGGGACGGCACTGGGGTGGAGGTGCCCGCGGTGGCACTGGGTGACAGCAGCACCATTGGGTGGTGCCACTGGGGGACGACTTTGGGTGACGGTGACGCCATTGGGCGATGGCGTTGGGTGACGCTGCCGGGTGACACCAGTGCTGCTGGGTGACAGTGTTGGGTGACACCAGCGCCATTGGGTGACGATGTTGGGTGACCCCAACGCTGTTGGGTGACGATGTTGGGTGACCCCAACGCCGTTGGGTGACGCCATTGGGTGACCCCAGTGCCATTGGGTGACGCTATTGGGTGACACCAATGCCATCGGGTGACACCATTGGGTGACCCCAATGCCTCTGGGTGATGCCATTGGGTGACGATATTGGGTGACCCCAACCCTGTTGGGTGACGATATTGGGTGACCCCAATGCCATCGGGTGACGCCATTGGGTGACTCCAGTGCCATTGGGTGATGCCATTGGGTGACGCCATTGGGTGACCCCAACGCTGTTGGGTGACGCCATTGGGTGACCCCAATGCCATGGGGTGACATCATTGGGTGATGCCATTGGGTGGCCCCAACGCCACTGGGTGACGCCATTGGGTGGCCCCAACGCCATTGGGTGACGCCATTGGGTGACACCATTGGGTGACCCAGACGCCATTGGGTGACAATGTTGGGTGACCCGAATGCCATTGGGTGACGATGTTGGGTGACCCCATCGCCGTTGGGTGACACCGTTGGGTGACGCCATTGGGTGACACCATTGGGTGACCCCAGTGCCATTGGGTGATGCCATTGGGTGACCCCAACGCCATTGGGTGATGATGTCGGGTGACCCCAACGCCATTGGGTGACGATGTTGGGTGACCCCGACACCATTGGGTGACGATGTTGGGTGACCCGAACGCCATTGGGTGACGCTGTTGGGTGACCCCAACGCTGTTGGGTGACAACGTTGGGTGACCCCAACGCCATTGGGTGATGATGTTGGGTGACCCCAACACCGTTGGGTGACGCCATTGGGTGACGCCATTGCCATTGGGTGACGCCATTGGGTGACGCCATTGGGTGACCCCAACGCCATTGGGTGACACCTTTGGGTGACACCGTTGGGTGCCCCCCCCCAGGCGTGCCGTTCGTGCTGCGCTGCGGGAAGGCGCTGAACGAGCGCAAGGCCGAGGTTCGGCTGCAGTTCCGGGAGGTGACATTGGGTGACACCAATGGGTGACACCAAGGCCATTGGGTGATGACGTTGGGTGACCCCAACGCTGTTGAGTGACGATGTTGGGTGACATCAACGCTGTTGGGTGATGACATTGGGTGACCCCAACGCTGTTGGGTGACGACGTTGGGTGATTCCAACGCTGTTGGGTGACGACGTTGGGTGACCCCAACGCTGTTGGGTGACGATGTTGGGTGACCCCAACGCC
>NW_018364957.1:11719-14058 GCF_002078875.1 Numida meleagris | reverse complement strand
GTCGTCCCTTTCTACAACCTGGGTGTGCTCATCGCGCTCTTCTCCCCACGCTGCTCCGACTCGGTGGGCAGTGTCCGGCAACGCGCCGTCGACTGCGTCTACAGCCTGCTCTACATCCAGCTGTGCTACGAAGGTGGGCGTTGGGGGGGGGTGGGCTCACAGTGTGGGCAGGGGGTGCCGGACCCCGTCTTCCGGTTATGGGGCTGCAGAGAAGGAACCCACAAATGGTTGCGTCATGGGATCGTTAGGGTTGGAGGAGACCTATGAGATTCCACAGTCCAACGCCAACTCATCCCCACCATGACTCTAAATAGACCCACAGGCTCATTAAGGTTAGAGAAGACCTCCAAGGTCATCCAGTCCAACCCTAACCTTCCCCACCATGATCCTAAGTATACCCATTGAATCATTAAGTTCGGAAGATGCCTCCAAGATCCCCAAGTCCATCCCCAAGCCGTCCCCGCCATGACCCTAAGTGGAACCATTGAGTCACTGAGGTTGGAAGAGACCTCTAGGATCCCACAGTCCAACCCCAACCCATCCCACCATGGCCCTAAATAGAACAACAGAGTCATTAAGGTTGGAGAAGACCTCCAAGATCCTCCAGTCCAACCCCAGCCCACTCCCACCATGACCCTAAATAGAATCATTAGGATTGGAGGAGACCTCCCAGATTCCCCAACTCACCCCACCATGGCCCTAAATAGACCCGTAAAGTCATTAAGGTCAGAAGAGACCAAAAGGTCATTCAGTCCAACCGCAACCCACCCCCACTGTGATCCTAAATAGAATCATTAGGGTTGGAGGAGACCTCCAATGTCATCCAGTCCAACCCTAACCCACTCCCACCATGATCCTAAATAGACCCACAGAGTCATTAAGGTTGGAAGACACCTCTGGAATCCCACAGTCCAACCCCAGCCCAACCCAGCGTGACCCCAAATAGACCCATAGAGTCGTTAAGGTTGGAAGAGACCTCTAGGATCCCACAGTCCAAGCCCAACACATCCCACCATGGCCTTAGATAGAACCATAGAGTCATTAAGGTTGGAAGAGACCTCCAAGGTCATCCAGTTCAACCCCAACCCACCCTCACCATGACCCTAAATAGAATCACTAGGGTTGGAGGAGACCTCCAAAATCCCCAGTCCAACCCCAACCCATCCTCACCACGACCCTAGATAGAACCATATAATGATTAAGATTGGAAGAGACGTCCGAGATCCTCCACGCCCACCAGCGCAGAGCCCAGGGGGTGACCGCTGTCTCTGGTCCTTACCAGCTATCGTGGCCTTCTTGGCCACGCAGTGGGGCCGGGAGTGGGGCCGGTGGGTGATGCTGTCACAGGACCGGGGTTGGGATGCTGAGGGCCAGAGTGCATCACGGAGCAGTTTCGGGGCTCACTGAGTCTGAACTTCCCCGTGTCACCAGGAGAGGTCGGGGCAGCGCTTGGGATGAACGCCGGGAGGCGGCGCGGGACGCGGCTCCGCTTTGCTGCCGTTCCTGGGAGCAGCACTGTGGGTCCGACCCACATCGCTGCGGTGTTGTGGTTCTTTGGGGGCAGCTGTGCACTGACCCACAACGCTGCGGTGCTGTGGTCCTTTGGGGGCAGCTCTGTTCTGACCCATATCACTCCGGTGTTCGGACCCACATCACTGCAATGTTGTGGTGTTCGTGGGAGCTCCTCTCCAACCCACATTGCTGCGGTGTTGTGGTCCTTTGAGGCAGCTCCACTCCGACCCACATCGCTGCGGTGTTCAGACCCACATCGCCGTGAAGTTCAGGTGTTCGATCCGAACCGAGCGCTGCTCTGCCCGCAGGGTTCGCTCGGGACCACCGGGATGAGATGGTGGAGGGACTGAAGGCGCTGAAGAGGGGTCTGGAGGAGCCCGACTTCACCATCCTCTTCCGCACCTGCACCAACATCGCCATGGTAAGGCGGGCGGAGTGGGGCTGCTCCGAGCGTCCCGCCCCATAGCAACACTACCGGTCCCCAGAAGCCCGTACAAAGATCCTAGAGCCATAGGATGGTAGGGTTGGGTTGGATGGGTCCTTAAAGGTCATGGAGCCATGGAATTGACTGGATGGGAAGGGTCCTTAAAGGTCATACAAGCATAGGATGGGTTGGGAGAGTTCTTGAAGGTGAGAGATCCATGGAATGGTAGAATGGGTTGGTTAGGAAGGGTTCTTACAGATCGTAGAGCCATGGAATGGTTGGGTTGGAAGAGTCCTTAAAGATCATAGAGCCATGGAATGGTTTGGGTTGAGTTGGAAGGGTCCTTAAAGATCACAGAGCCATGGGATGAGTTGGGTTGAGTTGGAAGGGTCCTTAAAGATCA
>NW_018364957.1:7467-10399 GCF_002078875.1 Numida meleagris | reverse complement strand
TCTCCCCTCTTTTGAGTTCAAGTCATTCCCCTCTGTTCCATCACTCTCTGCAGTCACTTTCCAGTTTATCTCTTCCGGCACTGAAAGGATGTGACCGTTCCCATTGCACCTCTGGCTATACAATTGCCTGCCTCACACTCCCTGGAGCTGTCACTCCTCCCATCACCATCCCCATTTTGGTCAACATCCCCATCGCATCCCTATCCCACCCCCATCCCCACCCTCATCCTCATCCCATTCCACACCCCACTCCTGCTCAGAGGACTTTTTTTTTTTGGTCTAATCCACTGCCTTAGGACTCAGCTCTCCCCCTTTTCTCCTGCACTAATTGGAAACACCAGCTCTCCCCGCACCGCTCTGGCTTTGCACAGCAGCTCCTGCTAACGTCCCGCTCCCCCCTTGACCCCTCCCCATCGCTCCCTTTTCACCCGGACCCCGTCCGGCCCAGATCCTGAAACCCGACCTGACGTTAAATCCCGGCAGCTCTGTGCTAAGCTCGGGGATTTGCCGCCAGGTCTGGGCTGCGCATGAGCTTCCTCTGCACCTCGTCGTGCAGCCGAGGGGGCCAGGGGTCATCCTCTGTGCCGCTCCAGTTCCTGGGGTTGTAGAATTGGAAAATGGTTGGGTTGGAAGGGTCCTGAAAGATCACAAGACCATAGAATGGTTGGGTTGGAAAGGTCTTAAAAGGTCACAGACCCATGTGATTGTTGGGTTGGAAGTGTCCTTAAAGGTCATAGAGCCAGAGGATGAGTTGAATTGGAAGAGTCCTTAAAGATCATAGAGCCATGGGACGGTTGGGTTGGAAGGGTCTTTGAAGGTCATAGAGCTGTGGTTGGTTTGGAGGGGACCTCAACAATCACCCAGCTCCAACCCCACGGCGCTGCTAAGCCCTGGATGCTGACAGCATCGGCTGCTCCGCACCCTGAGACATTCCGCAGTGTCACCTGGATGGGGGGACACCGCAGCAAGGTCCCCCCAAGCTCTCGCCGTGTCCCGTCCCCCATCTGAATGCCACCACCTTGCCCCACAGGTGCCCGACATCATGAGCATCATCCACGGCAAGCTGCAGGAGGTGGACGAGGAGCACGTGCGCAAGGCGGCCCAGCAGACGGTGTACATCCTGGCGGCCCAGCACACCGGCGTGGTGGTCTCCAGCCTGCTGGGCAGCGCACTGCCCTTCGACAGGTACCCGCATCCGGAGCAGCTTTTGCTTCAGCTGCGGCTGGAAGCTTTTTGGCTCCTTCCCCCTCTTGGAATTCCCGCTGGTATTTTGAGGATCGGCGTGTCCACTTGCTGCTGAGGGTTTGCGGGGCGTAGGGGTGTAAGTGGAGCGAATGAGCGAAGCTGAGTGTGGTTGGGGCGGTCGGGGCTGCAACGTGGGGCAGCTCGGCAAAGCCAGAGCTCTGGGGTGTCAGATCTGGCCCCATGCTGAGCCCTGAGCATAGGACTATGGAATGGGTTGGGTTGGGCTGTGTTGGAAAGGTCCTTACAGATCATATAACCATGGAATGTTTGGGTTGGAAAGGTCCTCAAAGATCAGAGTTGTGGGGTGGGGTGGGGTGGGTTGGGTTGGGTTGGGTTGGGTTGAGTTGAGTTGGGTTGGGAGGGTCCTTCAAGATCATACAGCCATGAAATGATTGGGTTGGAAGGGTCCTTACAAATCATAGAGCCATGGGATGGTTGTGATGGATTGGAAGGGTCCTTGAAGATCATAGAAAAGAGTATGATTGGGTTGGAAGGGTCCTCACAGACCACTGAACTGTGGAATGGTTTGGGTTGGGTTGGGTTGGGTTGGAAGGGTTCTTCAAGATTGTAGAACCATTGGGGGCACTGTTTTGGTCCTTCAGGACCGTAGAGCTATGTAATAATTGGGTTGGAAGGGTTCTTGAAGATCATTTAACCGTAGAATGGTTGGGTTGGAAGGGTCCTTAAAAATCATAGAGCCATGGAATGGTTGAGTTGTAAGGGCCCATTAAGATCATGTAATGGTGGGATGGTTGGGATGGATTGTAAGGGTCTTTGAAGATCATAGAGAACAGAATGGTTGGGTTGGAAGGGTCCTAATAGATTACAGAGCCACGGGATGGGATGGGTTAGGTTGGATTGGAAGGGTCTTTCAAGATCATATTGCCATGGGGGGAGATGGGCTGGGAGAGTCCTTCAAGACCAAAGAGCTATGGAGTGGTTGGGTTGGAAGGGTCTATTAAGATCATATAATGATGGGATGGTTGGGATGGATTGGAAGGGTCCTTGACAATCATAGAGCCATAGAATGGTTGGGTTGGAAGGGTCTTAAGACGATAAAACCATGAAATGAGTTGGGTTCCGTTGGGTTGGTTGGAGGGGTCTTTAAAGATCATAGACCCATAGGATGGGTTGGATTGGGAGGGTCCTTACAGAGCATAGAGAACAGAATGGTTGGATTGATTGAGTCTTGATAGACCACAGAACCCTGAATTGGATTGGGTTCGGTTGTGTTGGGTTGG
The DNA here is from genome assembly GCF_002078875.1 of Numida meleagris. Lineage (NCBI taxonomy): Eukaryota > Metazoa > Chordata > Aves > Galliformes > Numididae > Numida > Numida meleagris. The sequence continues at coordinate 7,913 of NW_018364957.1, read as the reverse complement.
AAGGGTCCTTAAAGATCATAGACCTATGGAATGGTTGGGTGGGAAGGGTCTTTGAAGAAAGATCATAGAGCCATGGGATGGTTGGATGGGAAGGGTCCTTAAAGATCATGGAGCCATGGGATGGTTGGGTTGGAAGGGTCCTTGAAGGACATAGAGACATGGGCTGGCTGTGTTGGAAGGGTCCTTAAAGTTCGTAGAGGCATGGGCTGGTTGGGTTGGAAGGGTCCTTAAAGTTCATAGAGCCATGGCATGGTTGGGTTGGAAGGCTCCTTACCCAGCACCTATCTCCCCTCTGCTCCCCGCAGCCACACGTGCGCCATGTGGAGGGCCCTGGCCGCAGAGCCCGGCCTCACCGCGCAGATCCTGGAGCAGCTCCTGGAGAAGATGACGCGGGACGTGCCCTACAAGGAGAGCAGAGCGTTCCTGCTGGGCGGCAGCTCGGAGCG
>NW_018364957.1:0-1240 GCF_002078875.1 Numida meleagris | reverse complement strand
AGAGCCCAGGAGTGGATGGGAGATGGATCCAGGAGCTGCTGCTGTTCTCAGTGCCAGCCATGGTTCGTGGTGGTGGTCCGTGGTTGGCGGTGGTTGTCGGCTCCAGACATGGTCAGTGGTGGTCTGTGGGTTATGATGTTCCTCCGTACAAGCTGTGGTTGGTGGTGGTGGTCCGTGGCTGGTCCTTGGCACCAGCCGTGGTTGGTGATGGTGATCCGTGGTTCATGGTGGTCCTCAGTATCAACTGTGGTTGGTGGCAGTGGACCATGGCACCAGCCCTGGCTGGAGCTGGTGGTCCATGGCTGATGGTGATGATCCATGGTCGGTAGTGGTGGTCTGTGGCTGATGGTGATGGTTCGCAGTTGGTGCTGGCAGTCCTTGGTACCAGCTGTGGTTGTTGGTGGTGGTGGTCCATGGTTGGTGCTGGTCCTTGGCAGCAGCTGTAGTTGATAGTGATTGTCTGTGGTTGGTGCTGGTCCTTGGCACCAGCTGTGGTTGTTAGTGGTGATCCATGGCTGATGGTGGTAGTCCATGGTTGGTGGTGGTGGTCCATGGCTGATGGTGGTAGTCCATGGTTGGTGGTGGTGGTCCGTGGCAGATGGTGGTAGTCCATGGTTGGTGGTGGTGATCTCTGGCACCAGCCATGGCTGGCAGTGGTGATCCATGGCTGATGGCAGTGGTGGTCCATGGCTGGCACTTGTCCTCAGCACAGCCATGATTGGTGGTGGTGATCCATGGCTGGTGGTGGTGGTGGTCCACGGTTGGCAGTGGTGCATGGTTAGTGGTGGTTCTTGGCACAGCCGTGGTTGGCAGTGGTGGTCCATGGCTGGTGGTGGTGGTCCATGGCTGGTGGTGGTCGTGTTTGGTGGTTGGTGCTGGTCCTTGGCACAGCCGTGGTTGGCGGTGGTGGTTTGGCATCACCCGTTTCGGGACACCGTCCTGAACCGTGTTTTCTCCATCTGCGCTCACTCTGACAGCCAGGATTGCTCCATCACCGATATTTGTTTTGCTGCGACAGGATAACGTATGGTTCCCATATGTTGCTCCACGCTCGCAGCAAAATAATCCCCACCTATAAAATACTAATGCAAAAAAAAAAACCAAAAAAAAAACCCCACCTTCCAGCAGCTCTGGGCTGCTTTCCTTTTCAGCCCACTCTCCTGGATTGTGGTAACGGCGCATGGAACCGCTCCCACCGCAGCTGAGCGGCAGCAACAACACCGTGGTGGGGGGCGGGGGG
>NW_018364956.1:15081-16118 GCF_002078875.1 Numida meleagris | reverse complement strand
TGGGTCCCCATAGATCCCAACGGGGGGGGACCCCAATGGGTCCTGGCAGATCCCAATGGGCGGGTCACAATGGGTCCCTGTAGATCCCAATAGGTCCTGGCAGTTCCCAGTGGGTCCTGGCAGATCCCAATGGGGGAGATCCCAATGGGTGCCAGTAGATCCCAATGGGTCCTGGCAGTTCCCAGTGGGTCTCAATAGATCCCAATGGGGGGGGATCCCAATGGGTCCCGGTAGATCCCAATGGGTCCTGGTAGATACCAGTGGGTCCTGGCAGATCACAGTGGGGAGGGATCCCAATGGGGGAGTCCTAATGGGTCCCGGTAGATCACAATGGGTCCTGGTAGATCCCAATGGGTCCTGGCAGATCCCAATGGGTCCTGGTAGACCCCAATGGGGGGGTATCCCAATGGGTCCTGGCAGATCGCAGTGGGGAGGGATCCCAATGGGTCCTGGTAGATACCAGTGGGTCCTGGCAGATCCCAATGGGTCCTGGTAGACCCCAATGGGGGGGTATCCCAATGGGTCCTGGCAGATCACAGTGGGGAGGGATCCCAATGGGGGAGTCCTAATGGGTCCCTGTAGATCCCAATAGGTCCTGGCAGTTCCCAGTGGGTCCTGGCAGATCCCAATGGGGGGGGTCCCAGCGGGTCCTCCCCACGGACCCCATTGCTCCCAGTCCTCCCAGCGCCTCACCTGATCACCGGCAGCGGAAGGGGAGGAGCCAACGCCGTTTCCCGCGCGGGGGGCGGGGCAGTGGGCGGGGCAAGGCCGTAGTGGGCGGGGCCAGCCTCCACCCGAGCCAACATGGCGGCGGCGTCCCCTTCGGCCAACAACCTATCAGGTGTGTGGGGGGGAGGGGTTAGGCCCCGCCCACTTTGAAGAGGCCACGCCCCCCTTTTCCCGGTGGCCACGCCCCCTTTTTGCAGGAAGCCCCGCCCACCTGAGCACCGATTCGCTGAAGCCGGCCAGGAGGAACGTGTCGCTGCGCGGCTCCCAGGGCATGCTGGGAAAAGGAGGGGGCGGGGCTTAGCGAGGGG
>NW_018364956.1:11938-12981 GCF_002078875.1 Numida meleagris | reverse complement strand
TCTATGGGGCGCAGTGTGTCTCTATGGGTCTCTATGGGGCACAGTGGGTCTCTATGGGGCTCTGTGGGGCTCACGGCATGGAGCGGGCGGTGACGATGACGAGGGTGACGCTGTGGGGCCGGCGGCTGCGCAGGAAGCGGAGCGGCTCCATGAGGTCGGCGGGCGGCGCCGTGGGGCAGAGCAGCAGCAGCACCGACACCTGGGGACGGGGAGGGGACAATGGGGGGACAGTGAGCGGGGACCGTGGGGACAATGGGGTCAGTGGGGACAATGGGGGCAATGGGGGCAATGGGGACAATGGGGACAGTGGGGACAATGGGGTCAATGAATGGGGTCAATGGGGTCAATGGGGACATTGGGGTCAATGGGGACAGTGGGGTCAATGGGGACAGTGGGGTTAATGGGGTTAATGAATGGGGACATTGGGGTCAATGGGGACACTGGGGTCAGTGGGGTCAATGGGGTCAGTGGGGACAATGGGGACAGTGGGGACAATGGGGGCAATGGGGTGAGTGGGGACAATGAGGACAATGGGGGCAATGGGGGGGACATTGGGATCAATATGGGGACATTGGGGTCAATATGGGGACATGGGGATCAATGGGGTGAGTGGGGTCAATGGGGTCAATGGGGTCAATAGGGACAATGGGGACAGTGAGGACAATGGGGGCAATGGGGTTAATGAATGGGGTCAAAGGGGTCAATGGGGACATTGGGGTGAGTGGGGACAATGGGGACATTGGGGTCAATGGGGACAGTGGGGACAATGGGGACAGTGGGGTTAATGGGATTAATGAATGGGGACATTGGGGTCAGTGGGGACAATGGGGACACTGGGATGAGTGGGGACAATGAGGACAATGGGGACAGTGGAGACAATGGGGTTATTGGGGTTAATGAATGGGGACAATGGGGTCAATGGGGACAGTGGGGACAATGGGGACAATGGGGACAATGGGGACAATGGGGACGGGGGGGACATTGGAATCAATATGGGGACATTGGGATCAATGGGGTGAGTGGGGACAATGGGGTCAATGGGG
>NW_018364956.1:8674-10074 GCF_002078875.1 Numida meleagris | reverse complement strand
TGGGAAAGGGAGGGGGCGTGGCTTTAGTGAGGGGCGGGGCTTATTGAGGGGCAGGGCTTAGGAAGGGGTGGGGCTCGTCGAGGGGGGCGTGGCTTAACGTTGTGGGCGTGGCTTCGAAAGGAAGGGGAGGAGCTTAGTGAGAGGGCGGGGCTTAGGAAGGGGTGGGGGCTCTATGTGGTCTCTATGGGGCTCTGAGCGTCTCTATGGGGGCTCTATGGGGCTCTATGGGGCTCTGTGGGGCTGTATAGGGCAGAGTGGGTCTCTGTGGGGCACAGTGTGTCTCTATGGGTCTCTATGGGGCACAGTGGGTCTCTATGGGGCAGGGTGGGGCTCTGTGAGGTGCTGTGGGTCTCCATGGAGCACTGTGGGTCTCTGTGGGGCTCTATGTGGGCTCTATGGGGCTCTATGGGTCTCTATGGGGCACAGTTGGGCTCTATGGGGCTCTATGGGGCTCTGTGGGGCACTGTGGGTCTCTGTGAGGCACAGTGGCTCTCTATGGGTCTCTGTAGGTCTCTATGGGGCAGAGTGGGCCTCTGTGGGGCTCTGTGGGTCTCTGTGGGGCAGAGTGGGTCTCAGTGGGGCTCTGTGTGGGCTCTATGAGGCACAGTGTGTCTCTATGGGTCTCTATGGGGCACTGTGGGTCTCTATGGGTCTCTATGGGGCCCAGTGTGTCTCTGTGGGTCTCTATGGGGCACAGTGGGTCTCTATGGGTCTCTGTGGGGCGCAGTGGGTCTCTGTGGGTCTCTGTGGGGCACAGTGGGTCTCTATGGGGCTCTATGGGGCACAGTCTGTCTCTATGGGGCTCTGTTGGGCACAGTGGGTCTCTGTGGGTCTCTATGTGGGCTCTATGGGGCTCTATGTGGGCTCTATGGGGCTCTATGGGACTCTACGTAGGCTCTATGGGGCTCTATGGGGTGCTATGGGTCTCTGTGGGGTGCTGTGGGGCTCTTTGTGGGCTCTGTGGGTCTCTATGGGGCACTGTGGGTCTCTATGGGTCTCTGTGGGGCACAGTGGGTCTCTATGGGGCTCTATGGGGCTCTATGGGGCTCTATGGGGCACAGTGGGTCTCTATGGGTCTCTGTGGGGCACAGTGGGTATCTATGGGGCTCTATGGGGCTCCATGGGGCTCTATGGGTCTCTGTGGGGCACTAAGGTGTATCTATGGGGCACAGTGGGTCTCTATGGGGCTCTATGGGGCTCTATGGGGCACTGTGGATCTCTATGGGGCTCTACGGGGCACTGTGGGTCTCTGTGGGGCTCTATGGGGCGCAGTGGGTCTCTATGGGTCTCTATGGGGCACAGTGGGTCTCTATGGGGCTCTATGGGTCTCTATGGGGCACTATGGGTCTCTATGGGGCACAGTGGGTCTCTATGGGGCGCAGTGTGTCTCTATGGGTCTC
>NW_018364956.1:2946-5151 GCF_002078875.1 Numida meleagris | reverse complement strand
CCCACTTCCTCTTTAAGCCCCGCCCCTTCCTGCATATACCCCCACCCACTTCCTCTTTAAGCCACGCCCCTCCTCATAAACCTCGCCCACTCCCGCCGTTAAACCCCGCCCATCCCGCTTAGCTCCACCCACTTCCTCTTTAAGCCACACCCCCTCCTCCTAAACTCCGCCCCCTTCACTTTTCAGCCCCGCCCCTTCCGTGCATATCCCGCCCACTTCTTCTTTAAGCCACGCCCCTTCCCTTTATAGCTCCACCCTCTTCCTCTTTAAGCCACGCCCCTCCTCCTAAACCACGCCCCTCCACCATTAAGCCCCGCCCCTTCCTGCATATCCCACCCACTTCCTCTTTAAGCCCCGCCCCTTCCCTGTATACCCCTGCCCACTTCCTCTTTTAGCCCCGCCCCTTCCCTGCATACTCCCACCCACTTCCTCTTTAAGCCACGCCCCTCCTCATAAACCCCGCCCCCTCCACCTTTAATCCCCGCCCCTTCCTGCATACCCCGCCCACTTCCTCTTTAAGCCCCGCCCCTTCCGGCCCCGCCCCTGACCTCCATTTCCCTCCGCAGGACTCGCACCGCCTCCAGGAGCCCCATTGGTCCACGGGCCGGAAGGGGCGGGGCTTTGGCTTGGCCACGCCCACACAGGCGAAGCTCCGCCCCCAGCGCCAAGCCCCGCCCCAGCAGCGCCACCAGCGCCATCGCCTCCTGCGTCTGTTAATTAATTAGGCGCTAATTAGCGCGCTAATCAACGACCCCCCCCAACTCAGGGCCGCTCATTAAGCTCATTAAGACAATTAGCCACCCGGCGTCGTCAATTAGCCATTAGGTGTCACCAATTAGCCATTTAATGTCGTTAATTAGGCACATAATGTGATCAATTAGTCGTTCAGTGCAATTAATTACGCATATAACGTCATTAATTACATATATAGTGTCATTAATTACCTTTTAGTGACCTTAATTACCATTTAGTCACTAATTACCGCCCTGTGTCTTTAGTTACCCTTTGAATCTCGTTAATTATCCATCCATTGTCATCAATTAGGCATTTATTGCCATTAATCATTCATCCAAAGTCATTAATTAGACACGGCACGTCGTTAATTATCCCTCCACTGTAATTAATTAGCCATTTGGGGCCATTTCTTACCCATCTGGCGTCGTTAATTATTGGTTTACTGTCATCAATTAGCCACTTAGGCATTAATTAGCTGTTGAGTGCCATTAATTGCCCATCCAACCTAATTAGCCATTAATTACCCGTCCACTGTCACTAATTACCCATTCCGTGTCATTCACTGCACGTTAATTACTCATCTAGGGTCATCAATTAGCCGTTTATTGTCATTAATTGCCTATTAAGAGTCATTTATTCCCCATCTACCCTCATTAATTACCCATCCAGGCTCATTAATTACCCCTGTATTGTCATAAATTACCGCTTAGAGTCATTAATTACCCATTTAGTGGCATTAATAACCCACCAATGCCACTAATTAGCGGTCAGACCTCATTAATTATCCACCCGGAGTCATTAATTACCCGTTTCGTGTCATTTATTACTCATTAATTACTTGTTGCGGGTCGTTAAGTAGCCATTTCGAGCCATTAATTAGCCGCTTATTGCCATTAATTACCCACCCAACCTCATTAATTCCCCACCTCACGTCATCAATTAGCCAATTAGGGTCATTAATGACCCTTCAGAGTCATCAATGACCCAATTAAAGTCACTAATTACCCATCCAGCTTCGTTAACGAGCCATCAACTGTCATTAGTGACCCATCCGCTCTCACTAATTACCCATCCGCAGACATTAATTACCATTCAATTACCAATTAATTACCATTTAGCGACAGTAATTACACATTCAAGGTCCTAAATTAGCCATTCAACGTCATTAATTACTCTGTTACCGTCATTAATTACTCTGTTACCGTCATTAATTACCTGCCCACCGTCATTAATTAGCCATCTGCCGTCATTAATTAGCCATCTGCCCTCATTAATTAGCCATCTGCCCTCATTAATTCCCCGTTTAGCACCATAATGAGCCAGCCAGCGTCACCAATTACCCATCCGCTGTCGTTAATTACTCATCTGCTACCATTGATTATTACCCACCAAGCGTCATTAATTAGCAATTTCCCCATAGCGACCCATAGCGACCCATAGAGCCCCATAGAGACCCATAGAGACCCATAG
>NW_018364956.1:0-2002 GCF_002078875.1 Numida meleagris | reverse complement strand
GAGACCAATAGAGCCCTATAGAGACCCACAGTGCCCCATAGAGACCCATAGATACCCCATAGAGCCCCATAGTGACCCACAGTGCCCCGCAGAGCCCCATGGAGACACATAGCGACCCATAGTGCCCCACAAAGACCTCGCAGTCCCCATAGAGCCCCATAGAGACCCACAGAGACCCATAGAGACCCACAGAGACCCATAGGGACACACAGAGAACCATAGAGACCCATAGAAAAGCACTGGGACCCAGAGAGACCCATAGCAACCCATAGAGACCCATAAAGACCCCACAGAGACCCATAGAGACCCATAGAGCCCCATACAGACCCATACAGACCCATAGAGGCCCCACAGCACCCCACAGAGGCCCCATAGTGACCCACAGTGCCCCATAGAGCCCCGTAGAGCCCTATAGAGACCCATAGAGCCCCATAGAGCCCCGTAGAGCCCCGTAGAGACCCATAGAGACCCACTGAGCCCCACAGTGCCCCACAGAGCCCCATAGTGCCCCATAGAGCCCCATAGTGCCCCACAGAATCCCACAGAGACCCATAGAGCCCCTCAAAGACCTCGCAGTGCCCCATAGAGGCCCATAGAGCCCCATAGTGCCCCATAGAGCCCTATAGAGACCCATAGAGACCCATAGTGCCCCATAGAGACGCACAGAGACCCATAGAGACCCACAGTGCCCCATAGAGCCCCATAGTGCCCCACAGCTCCTCATAGATACCCCATAGAGCCCCATAGAGACCCATTGAGCCCTATAGAGACCCATATCGACCCATAGATACCCCATAGAACCCCATAGAGCCCCATAGATACCCCATAGAACCCCATAGAGCCCCATAGAGCCCCATAGTGCCCCATAGAGACCCATAGAGCCCCACAGTGACCCACAGTGCCCCATAGCATCCCATAGAGACCCATAGTGCCCCATAGAGCCCCATAGAGTCCCATAGAGCCCCGTAGAGACCCATAGAGACCCACAGTGCCCCATAGATACACCACAGTGCCCCACAGAGCCCCATAGAGCCCCATAGAGACCTATAGAGCCCCATAGAGACCCATAGAGCCCCACAGAGCCCCACAGAGACCCATAGAGACCCACAGTGCCCCATTCTGCCCCATAGTGCCCCGTAGAGCCTCATAGTGCCCCATAGAGTCCCACAGTGCCCCATAGAGCCCTATAGAGACCCATAGAGCCCCATAGTGCCCCATAGAGACCCACAGAGGCCCACAGAGACCCACAGTGCCCCATAGATTCACCATAGTGCCCCACAGAGCCCCATAGAGACCCGTAGAGCCCTGTAGAGACCCATAGAGCCCCACAGAACCCCATAGATACCCCATAGAGCCCCACAGAGCCCCACAGAGACCCATAGATACCCATAGAGACCCATAAAGACCCCACCGTGCCCCATAGAGCCCCATAGTGCCCTATAGAGACCCATAGAGACCCATAGATACGCCATAGAGCCCCATAGAGCCCCATAGTGCCCCATAGAGCCCCATAGATACCCCATAGGCCCCATAGAGCCCCATAGAGAACCATAGAGCCCATAGAGCCCAGTAGTGCCCCATAGCGACCCATAGAGCCCCATAGAGACCCATAGATACCCCATAGAGCCCCACAGTGCCCCATAGAGCCCCATAGAGCCCCACAGTGCCCCATAGAGACCCCATAGAGCCCCACAGATCCCCACAGAGACCCATAGAGCCCCATAGAGACCCATAGAGACCTATAGAGCCCCATAGAGACCCATAGAGCCCCATAGAGACCCATAGAGACCTATAGAGCCCCATAGAGACCCATAGAGCCCCATAGAACCCCATAGATACCCCATAGAGCCCCATAGAGCCCACCAGTGCCCCATAGAGCCCCATAGTGCCCCATAGAGCCTCATAGTGCCCCATAGAGTCCGACAGTACCCCATAGTGCCCCATGGAGCCCCATAGAGACCCATAGCGCCCCATAGGCCCCATAGTGCCCCATAGTGCCCCA
>NW_018364955.1:22035-23173 GCF_002078875.1 Numida meleagris | reverse complement strand
AAGGGGACCCCCAGGGCCAGGCTGGATTGGGGGTGACACAAGGGAACCCCTGGAGCCAGGTGTGTGTGTGGGGGGGGTGACCCCACGGCGCAGCGCTGTGGGGCGCAGACTTTGCCCCGTGCTGCGCTGCCTCCATTGCGGAAGCGTTTGCTGAGCGCGGCTCCAGGTCACTGCCACCGCTGTCACCGTCCTCGGGGTGACACGGGAACGAGGTACGGCCCCACAGGGACCCCCCGACGGGGAAGGTGCCCCCATCCCCCCCACCCCCTGGTATCACGCTGCGTCCGCTGCCAACCCCCCCTCCCGCCGCCCACACTTTCTGCTTGGGCCCAGCGCTGCTCCCTTGCCCCCCACGGCCTTCTCCCATTGGGCCCCACAGCCCGCCCCACAGATCCCAGTTTGGATCCGGGCCCCGGGCCCAATCCCAGTGCCCACCCCCGTTTGGGGCTGGGCCCGGGGCTGCTGCCCACTCTGCTCCGCCCCGTTACCCATTCCCAGCGCCCCATTGCCAGTACTCGCTCCCTGTACCTGTTCCCAGCGCCCCATTCCCAGCGCCCTTTTCCCGTTCCCAGTCCCCATTCCCAGTCCCTGCATCCAGCGCCCATTCCCAGTGCTCTTCTCCCACTCCCGTTCCCAGTTCCCATTCCCAGTACCTGTTCCCAGTGCCCTTCCCCCACTCCCAGTGCCCATCACCCACTCCTGCTGCTCGTTCCCAGCGCCCACCCCCAGTGCCCGTCCCCAGTTCCCAGTCCCCACCCCCAGTGCCCCCCACTCCCACTCCCACTCCCGGTGCCCCCTCCCATCCCCGCTCTCTCAGCCCCCCCCGCAGGCTCCCCGGGCCCGGGCCCGCCTGCACCCGGTACGCCGCCCCCGCGCCCCCCGGGGCCGCACCTGCCCGGCCAGCACGGGCTCCCGCAGGATCTCCAGCCCGTACGCCATCTCGCTCAGCTCCCGCAGGTTGAGCGCGGCGTCCCCCGCCCGCAGCGCCACGAGCAGCGCCAGCCCCAGCCCCAACGCCAGCCCCGGCGCCGCCGCCATCTTCCCCGCCGCCCCGCTTCCGCCCGCCGCCTCGCACGCTCGGCCCGCCCCCCCCGGAGAGCCGCGCGGCGATTGGGCGGTCGGCTGTCAGTCGGCGCGG
>NW_018364955.1:13655-15448 GCF_002078875.1 Numida meleagris | reverse complement strand
CCCCCCCAAACCCTGCCCCCCTTTCGCCGCCCGTCTGTCCCCATGTGGGTAATAGGGTTACTTTTTAGGGGGGGGGAGATGTTGGGGGGTGCCACCCACCCCCCGATGGGTCCCCATGTGGGTTAGGGGGGTATTTTTTGGGGGGGTGTCGCCCATGAGCTGTGCCCCCCCCCTCAATAGGTACCCATGTGGGTTATGGGGTTATTTTCTTTCGGGGGGGTGGTGTGTTGGGGGTTGTCACCCACCCATAAGTCCCTATGTGGGTCATTTTTGGGGGGGGGGTGTTGAGGGGTGTCACCCACCAGCTGTGCCCCCCATCCCATAGGTCCCCATGTGGGTTAGGGGGTTATTTTTTTTGGGGGGGGGGGATGTTGGGGTGTGTCATCCACCAACTGCGCTCACCCCCCAGCTCCCCATGTGGGTTAGGGGGCTATTTTTGGGGGGAGGGCATTGGGGGGTGTCACCAGCTGTGCCCCCCTCCCCCACCACGTTCCCCTGGTACCGGGGGGGGGTTATGGGGCTGTGTGCCCCCCCCGGCCCCCAGTGCCACCCCCGTGTCCCTGTCCCCAGCCGTCCCCCGGCCGCCGCTGTGGGGGCAGAGCCATGAGCGTGGGCTGAGCCCCCCCCACCCCCCCGGGAGCGGCGCCCGCGCTGAGGTGAGGGGCTGGGGGGCGGAACTGGGAGCACTGGTTTGCACTGGTTCCCACTGGGGACACTGGGTGGGAGTGCGAGACGCTGGGGGCACTGGTTTGCACTCAGGGCACTGGGTGGTGCTGGGAGGAACTGGGAGCACTGGGAGGCACTGGGGACACTGGGTGGCAGGGTGAGGCACTGGGAGCACTGGTTTGTACTGGGGACGCTGGGTGGCACTGAGTGGAACTGGGGGCACTGGGTGGCAGTGTGAGGAACTGGGAGCACTGGTTTCCACTGGGAGACACTGGGAGCACTGGGTGGCACTGGGTGGCACTGGGTGGCAATGCAGGGCGTTGAGGGGACTGGGAGCACTGGGTGGCACTGGGGACACTGGGGGGCAGTGCGAGGCATTGAGAGTATACTGGGAGCACTGGTGTGCACTGGGAGCAGTGGGTGGCACTGCAAGGCACTGCGGGCACTGGTTTGCACTGGGTGGCACTGGGAGCACTGGTTTCCACTGGGGGCCCTGGGCAACAGGGCAAGACACTGGGAGCACTGGTTTGCACTGGGAGCACTGGTTTGCACTGGGAGCACTGGTTTGCACTGGTTTCCACTGGGGACACTGGGCAGCAGCACGAGGCACTGGGAGCACTGGTGCACACTGATTCCCCCCGGTTCTCACTGGCTTGCACTGGTTTGCACCATTTTGCATTGGTGCACACTGGTTTATCCTGGCGTGAATGGGTCTATACTGGTTCTCACTGGTTTATACTGGTGCACACTGGTTCTCACTGGTTCACACTGGGTTTTACTGGTGCCTACTGGTTCTCACTGGTGCACACCTCACACTGCTTTGTACCAGTTTGCACTGGTGCATGCTGGTTTATGCTCATTCTTTCTGGTTTTACTGGTGCACACTGGTTCTTATTGGTGCACACTGGTTTATACTGGTTTGAATGGGCTTATACTGGTTCCCAGGAGTTTATACTGGTGTGCACTGGTTTATTTGTACTGGTGCGCATTGGTTCCTACTAGCGCCCGCTGGCTCTCACTGTTTCTCACTGGTTCTCACTGGTTCATACTGGTTTCTGTGGGTTTCTACTGGTTCCCAGGGGTTCATACTGGTTCTCACTGATTTATACTGGTTCTCACTGGTTTAT
>NW_018364955.1:5310-6595 GCF_002078875.1 Numida meleagris | reverse complement strand
CATGGTGACACGGTGACATGGTGCCACGGTCATAGGGTGCCGTGGTGCCATGGTGTGATGATGATATGGTGGCACGGTGCCACGATGATATGGTGACATGGTGCCATGGCAGCGTGGTGCCACGGTGATATAGTGCCACAATGCCACGGTGCCACGGTGCCATAGTGATATGTTGACATGGTGACGGGGTGCCATGGTGCCACGATGACCCAGCACCACGGTGACATGGCCAAATGGTGCCACGGTGCCATGGTGCCACAGCGACGCGATGATACGGTGCCGTGGTGCCGTGATGACGCACGGTGCCGTGGTGCCACGCCGATATAGTGGCACAGTGCCACGGTGCCATGGTGAGGTGGGAGTGCCACAATGACACGGTGCCATGGTGACACGGTGCCACGGTGCCACGCAGGCTGCTGCCCGGGAACGCGTGCTCGTGCGAGGCGGAGCCGGGGCTGCCGCTGCCGCTGTTTGGGCAGAGCCACAGCGTGGATTTCGGCAGCGCCTTCAGCCCCGAGGAGCTGCCCCATGTGCAGCGGCTGCGGGAGCACGAGTACCGGCGGCACCGCCTGCGGTGAGCGGCCCTGCGGGGAGGGGGGGCCGGGCTTCCCTATGGGGCTGAATGGGGGGGACCCTGGGGGCCGTGTGGGGCTGGGTTGGACCCTGGGGGTTCCATGGGGCTGCGTGGGGAGCATGGGTTCTATATAGGGCAGGGTGGGAGCCTGGGGGTCAGTGTGGCACAGGATTGGGCCCCAAGGGCCATAGGGGGATGAATGGGACCATGGGGGCTGTATAGGGTTGGGTGGGGCACGTGGGGTCCGTATGGAGCTGAATGGGACCCTGGGGGCCATATGGGGCTGGGTGGGTCACGTGGGTTCTATATAGGGCAGGGTAGGACCCTGGGGTCAGTGTGGCACAGGATTGGGCCCTGGGGGCCGTGTGGGGCTGAGTGGGGCACGTTATGGTCCATATGGGCTGTGCGGGTCCTGGGCTCCATATAGGGTAGAAAAGGGCCCTGTGGTCCATATAGAGCTGAATGGGACCCTGGGGGCCATATGGGGCTGGGTGGGGAGCATGGGTTCTGTATAGGGCAGGGTGGGAGCCTGGGGTCAGTATGGCACAGGATTGGGCCCTGGGGGCCACAGGGGGATGAGTGGGAGCGTGGGGGCCGTATAGGGTTGGGTGGGGTATGTGGGGTTCGTATGGAGCTGAATGGGACCCTGGGGGCCATATGGGGCTGGGGGCTGAGGGACCCTCGAGCCGACCCCCCCCCGCCCCCCCGCAG
>NW_018364955.1:0-2119 GCF_002078875.1 Numida meleagris | reverse complement strand
GTGTGGGGCAGGGGCGGCGCGGTGCTGACGCGGTGCGCAGGGCTGGTTCGCGGGGCGGAACCTGGCCATCTCGCAGGTGAGCACCAAGTACGTGCTGTGGGTGGACGACGACTTCATCTTCACGGCGCGCACGCGGCTGGAGAAGCTGGTGGACGTCCTGGAGCGCACCAGCCTGGACCTGGTGAGGTGACACCCGGGCCCTGCACCCCGACCCCCCACAACAACAACACCCCCACAACAGCAACACCCCAACAACACCACCACAACAATGCCCCCACAACAACACCAACACCCCCATAACAACATCCCCATAACAACACCCCAACAACAGCAAGACCCCAACAACAACACCCCAACAACAACAACACCCCCACAACAATAACACCCCCATAACAGCACCCCCACAACAACAACACCCTGACATCCCACTGCTCTCCGACACCCTGACACCCAGACCCTCCAGCAGCACCCTAACCACAGCCCGGCACCCCAACATCCCAGTGCACCCCAGCACCCTGACACCCCAACAACCACCCAGCACCCCGGCATCCTGACACCCCAACATCCCCCTGCACTACAACACCCAGAGTCCCCAACACCCCCGCACCTCAACACCCCGACACCCCAACGATCTGACACCCCAACACCCTGACACCCCAACAGCCGACACCCCAATAACACCCAGACATCCCAGTGCCCCATCGCACCACAACATCCCAACAGCCCAAACCCTGACACCCCCGCAGCACCTGACACTGGCACCCCAACCCCCCAGCAGCACCCTGACACCCCAATATCCCAACACCCCAACACCCCAACAACACCCCGACAACACCCCAACACCCCCAACAACACCTCAACATCTGAACACCCCGACATCCCACTACACCCCGGTACCCTGACATCCCAACACCCTGACACCTCAACGCCGCACCGGAGCACCCCAACACCCCATCACCCTACCAACACCCTGACACCCCAACAACACCCTGACACCCCAGCATCCCTCTGCACCCCCGCATCCTGACACCCCAACGCTCAGCCTGACCCCATACCCTGGCCTGACCCCAACACCCTGAGCTGCGGGGGCCCTATTACCCCTTGGTTCGATGGGATTGGTGCAGCGCTTTGGGATGTGGTGCTCTATGGGGACGCTGTGGGGCTTTGGGGTGGCAGTGCCCTATAGGGTCGGTGCAGGGCTCTGGGGTGCAATGGTCTGTGGGGACACTGCAGGTTTTGGGGTGGTGGTGCCCTATAGGGTCAGTGCATGTCTCTGGGGCACAGCACCCTATAGGGTCAGTGCAGCACTTTGGGGTGGTGGTGCCCTATAGGGCCGGTGCAGCACTTTGGGTGGTGGTGTCCTATAGGATCAGTGCATGTCTTTGGGGTGGTGGTGCCCTATAGGATCAGTGCAGCATTTTGGGGTGGTGGTGCCCTATAGGATCAGTGCATGTCTCTGGGGCACAGCACCCTATAGGGTCAGTGCAGCACTTTGGGCGGTGGTGCCCTATAGGGTCAGTGCAGCACTTTGGGGTGGTGGTGCCCTATAGGGTCGGTGCAGCATTTTGGGTGGTGGTGCCCTGTAGGGTCAGTGCATGTCTCTGGGGCACAGCGCCCTATAGGGTCAGTGCAGCACTTTGGGGTAGAGGTGCCCTATAGGGTCAGTGCAGCACTTTGGGTGGTGGTGCCCTGTAGGGTCAGTGCATGTCTTTGGGGTGGTGGTGCCCTATAGGGTCAGTGCATGTCTTTGGGGTGGTGGTGCCCTGTAGGGTCGGTGCATGTCTGTGGGGCGCAGCGCCCCGTAGGCTGGGTGCGGTGCTTTGGGGCGCAGCGCCCTGTGGCTGTCCCCGCAGGTGGGCGGCGCGGTGCGGGAGATCACGGGTTACACCACGACGTACCGGCAGCGGCTGAGCGTGCGGGCGGGGGGCGCGGGGGGGGACTGCCTGTGGACGCGCCCCGGGTTCCACCACCACCTCTCGGGGTTCCCCGGCTGCGTCGTCACCGACGGCGTCGTCAACTTCTTCCTGGCGCGCACCGACAAAGTGCGGCAGGTCGGCTTCGACCCCCGGCTGCGGCGCGTCGCCCACCTCGGTGAGTGGGGGGCGGGGGGGTCATGGGG
>NW_018364954.1:15140-16191 GCF_002078875.1 Numida meleagris | reverse complement strand
CCCAGCGTCACCTTGGCCACGCCTCCGCATCACCATGGCAACCGCCCCAGCATCACCATGGCAACCACCCCAACATCACCATAGCGACATCCCAGCATCACCATGGCAACCGCCCCAGACATCACCATGGCAACATCCCAGCATCACCATGGCAACCACCCCAGCATCACCATGGCAACATCCCAGCATCACCATGGCAACCACCCCAGCATCACCATGGCAACCACCCCAGCATCACCATAGCGACATCCCAGCATCACCATGGCAACCACCCCAGCCTCGCTCTGGCAACTGCCTTGACATCACCATGGCAACCGCCTCATTGTCACCATAGCAGACATCCCAGCATCACCATAGCAACCGCCCCAGCATCACCATGGCAACAGCCCCCCCTGTGGCCACGCCCCTTAGCAACGGGGTCCCACGGCAACGCCCCTCCCCTGGTAACGGATCATGGATCTGCCTTCTGATTGGCTGCTGGCCGGGAGGGCCGCCCTGCTGATTGGTTGCTGGTCTCAGCACATGCCTGGCTCTGATTGGCTCGTGGTGTCCACAGGCCTGGGAGGATTCTGTGTTCTGATTGGCTGCCGCTCCCTCTGCCCCTGCCCCCTTTCAGAAAATCTCCCTCCCGATTGGCTGCCGGCCTCTGAGTCTCTGCAATCTGATTGGTTCCTGACCCCAAAGACCCTCTCCTCTGATAGGCTGGGGGCTCCTGGTCTCTGATTAGTTCCTGGCCCTGGAGGCTCTGATTGGCCAGGGATGATGCATCCTCGCTCTGCTCCTGAGCCCTGATTGGCTGCCACTCTAGGGGTCTCCCATTGGCTGGGGCTAACAGATCCCACTCCAACCCAGAGCTCTGATTGGCCACCCACTCCCTGAGCTCCCATTGGCAAGGGCTAACAGATCCCACTCTAATCCCAAACTCTGATTGGCCAGCCATATTTCAGCCTCCTATTGGCCAGAGCCAACAGATCCCGCTCTAATCCAGAGCTCCGATTGGCCACCCACTTCCCACATTCCCATTGGCCAAATCTAAACGACCTTCCCCCCA
>NW_018364954.1:9823-10830 GCF_002078875.1 Numida meleagris | reverse complement strand
ACAGCGCTGCGCCTTCACCTGGGAAGGGGGAGTGGCCACGTGATGGGGCCGCGGCGCTCCGTGGGGAGGGGGGAGATGGGAGGCCACGCCCCCCGGGCCCGCAGGTCACGCCCCTTGGCTCGCAGGCCACGCCCCCCCACGGCGGCTTGAATGGGGAGGGGCGGGGCTTAAGGCGAAACGGGGCGGGGCTAAGGTTACGGTGTGGCTGGGGTCACTAGAGGTCATGTTGGGGGGTGAGGGGCGGGGCTAGGGAGGGGGGCGGGGCTAAAGGGGAAAGGGGCGGGGCTAGAGGGAAATGGGGGCGGGGCTAAAGGGGAGGGGGAGGGGCTAAAGGGATCCCCATAGAGCCCCATAGCTGCCCCATAGAGACCCATAGCCGCCCCATAGAGACCCATAAGTGCCCCATAGAGACCCACAGAGACCCATAAGTGCCCCATAACCACCTCTGTGCCCCATAAGTGCCCCATAGAAACCCACTGAGACCCATAACTGCCCCATAGAATGCAATGGAGACCCATACCTGCCCCATAGCCACCTCTGTGCCCCATAAGTGCCCCATAGAAACCCATAGAGACCCATAAGTGCCCCATAGCCACCTCTGTGCCCCATAAGCGCCCCATAGAAACCCACAGAGACCCATAACTGCCCCATAGCGACCTCTGCGCCCCATAAGTGCCCCATAGAGACCCACAGAGACCCATAAGTGCCCCATAGCCACCTCTGTGCCCCATAAGTGCCCCATAGAGACCCACAGAGACCCATAACTGCCCCATAGAAACCCATAGAGACCCATACCTGCCCCATAGCCACCTCTGCGCCCCATAAGTGCCCCACAGAGACCCACAGAGACCCATAACTGCCCCATAGAGACACACAGAGACCCATAACTGCCCCATAGAGACACACAGAGACCCATAAGTGCCCCATAGAAACCCATAGAGACCCATACCTGCCCCATAGAGCCCCATAGCCACCTCTGTGCCCCATAAGTGCCCCATAGAGACCCA
>NW_018364954.1:0-1402 GCF_002078875.1 Numida meleagris | reverse complement strand
CCCCACGGAGACCCCACAGACCCCGAGAAAGCCCCCATAGAGCCCCACAGAGCCCCCCCCACAGAGCCTCTCTCCGACCCCCAGCCCCTCAGACCCCCAGGGCCGCCCCACGGCGCCCAGAGCCCACCCCAAACGCCCCACGGGGCCCCGCGCGGCCTTTACCGAGCCGCAGAGCCCTGCGCGCCGCCATTGCGCCCACACCGGAACTCGCGCGCGCCACGTGACTTCCGCTTCCGGCCGGCCGTACCTATTTCCGCCCGCAGACCGGATGTGGGTGTGAAAGATGCCGGAAGCGCTAAGGCGGCGTCGCCGCCATGTCTTCACGCCGGGAGCGCCGCTCGGGCGCCGCCATGTTGCCGTACGGAGAGCGGAAGTAGCGCGTCCACGGGACCGGAAGGAGCCGGCGGAACGATCCCATACTGGGAGGAGCCCAGTCCAAACTGGGAGGAGCCCAACCCAAACTGGGAGAGCGCGAATCCATACTGGGAGGAGCCCAACCCAAACTGGGAGGACCCCAATCCAAACTGGGAGAGCGTGAATCTATACTGGGAGGAACCCAACCCATACTGGGAAGACCCCAACCCATACTGGGAGGAGCCCAACCCAAACTGGGAGGAACCCAATCGATACTGGGAGGAGCCCAACCCAAACTGGGAGGAACCCAATCCATACTGGGAGGAGCCCAATCCAAACTGGGAGGACCCAACCCAAACTGGGAGGAGCCCAGTCCAAACTGGGAGACCCCAACCCATACTGGGAGGAACCCAGTCCAAACTGGGAGAGCGCGAATCCATACTG
Organism: Numida meleagris; assembly: GCF_002078875.1. Classification (NCBI taxonomy): domain Eukaryota; kingdom Metazoa; phylum Chordata; class Aves; order Galliformes; family Numididae; genus Numida; species Numida meleagris. The sequence goes on along the minus strand of NW_018364954.1, from coordinate 604 downwards.
GGAAGAGCCCAACCCATACTGGGAAGAGCCCAACCCAAACTGGGAGGACCCCAACCCAAACTGGGAGGAACCCAATCCATACTGGGAGGAGCCCAACCCAAACTGGGAGTGTGCGAATCCATACTGGGAGGAGCCCAACCCAAACTGGGAGGAACCCAATCCATACTGGGAGGAGCCCAATCCAAACTGGGAGGACCCCAACCCATACTGGGAAGACCCCAACCCAAACTGGGAGGACCCCAACCCAAACTGGGAGGACCCCAACCCATACTGGGAGGAGCCCAACCCAAACTGGGAGGAACCCAATCGATACTGGGAGGAACCCAACCCAAACTGGGAGGAACCCAATCCATACTGGGAGGAGCCCAACCCAAACTGGGAGGAACCCAATCCATACTGGGAGGAGCCCAATCCATACTGGGAGGAGCCCAATCCAAACTGGGAGGACCCCAACCCAAACTGGGAGGACCCCAACCCAAACTGGGAGGACCCCAACCCAACTGGGAAGACCCAACCCAAACTGGGAGGAGCCCAACCCATACTGGGAGGACCCCAACCCAAACTGGGAGGACCCCAACCCAAACTGGGAGGAGCCCAACCCATA
>NW_018364953.1:6553-12733 GCF_002078875.1 Numida meleagris | reverse complement strand
GCGTGCCATGGAGGCGGTGTGGAGGCGGCACGGCCTCCTCGTGCTAAAATTCTCTTCCTCCCTACCAGGAGTCGGGCGCCGTGCGGGTGTCCTCTGTCCGTCTCTACGGAGACATGGTGCAGGCCGTGGTCTGGTGCCACCAGAGGAAAATGAAGGGGACGGCGCGCAGGGGTCTGGTCCCGCTGCTCTTTCGGATGAGAGATGAGAACCAGGACGTGGCCCAGGTACAGTTTCCGTCCCACCAAGGGCATGGTGACACTGTTTGGGTGCTCTGGGTGCCAGGGCCCATGGCTGCTGCTCCTACAGCCTGGGCTCAGAGTTCTGCCACCGGCCGCCTGGGCGTCGAGGGCCCGGGACAGAGCCAGCTGGGAGCCCAGCGTCATGCTGGGGATGGCCGTGGAGGGGCTGCTGGCTCCGTGTCTCTGTGTGGCCATCTTGCACAGCCCGTTTTCTGTCCCCCTTCCCACAGCGCGCTGGGAAAGGCTCCCGGCCCTGCCAAGAGGAGGGCAGTGCCGGGTCTCCTTCCTGGGGCCATGGTGCCATCTGCCAGCTTCTGCTTCCCTGCAGGCCGCCGGGAGAGCCATTGTACAAACGGCAAATCTCCTGCGCTGGAACGACCTCCGGCAGCTGGCTGAGAAAGGGGAGACATGGAGGATCGCGGAGTGCTTGGTAGGGAGAACCCTGCAGCCCCAGGCCAACGGGGACAGCTCTGCTAGCTGGAGAGAGTCTGCAATCCCCGTGCTGTTGTGCTTTCTGCAGCTGCGGCGGGACCAGAGCAGGGCAGAGGAATACCTGCAGGAGAGCCAGCCTTACCTGCAGGACCCTCAGGCGGCCTTGCGAGAGGAGGCCGTGAGGTTCATTGGTGAGCCACAGCCCCTTTCTCCCTCTCTTGGCAGTGTTTGGTGGTCCCAGACACTGCCCTGTGGCCCAAGAAGCCCCTTGAGTGGATCCCAGGGCCCTGGTGCCTTGCTCAGGCCCCACTTGGCCACTCTCACTGGTGGGGAGCAATGCGGTTCTGCTGCTGGGAGCGGGATCTGACGGGTGCTCTGTGCCTAGGGCTTGCTGCGCGCTATTCAAGGGACCAGAGGGAGGAGAAGCTATAGGACATCATCAGGGGTAAGCGAGGGCTGTGGTGTGTGTACTGAAGCTGGGGGTAGAGACCCCCGTGCCTTGCTCTGCTCCAAGGAAATTCTTGGGGCTGAGGGACAATACCGAACCATGGAATCCTAGAGTGACTGGGTTGGAAGGGAGCTCAAAGATGATGCAGCCATGAGATCCCAGAGTGGTAGAATGGTTAGCTTGGAAGGGATCTTAAAGGCCATCCAGTTCCAACCCCCTGCTGTGTCCTGGATGCCCCCCACTGGAGCAGGCTGCCCAGGGCCCCATCCAACCTGGCCGTGAGCACCTCCAGGGACGGGGAGCCCACGTGTTTTCTGGGCTGCCTGTTCCACGGCTTCCCTGCCCTCTGAGGAAAGAACTTCCTCCTAAGTCAGAGTCAGAGGAAAGGGCAGCAAGGTGGGAACCCAAGCGCGATGAAGAGGGAGATGGTATCTCCCACAAGCAGCTAAGGAGGAGTTTCACTGGGGGATGCCAATGTCACCGATGTCTGCTGGGAGTAGAATACCTGGAGAGGAAACAGCTGGGGAGATTCTTGGAGTGTGTGAAGGAGACCCTCCTTTACAGGACGTGAGGGAATCTCGGAGGGCACGTGTTCACTTGCAAACAGGGAAGGACATGTGGGTTCTGTGATGCTGGAGGCTGCCCTGGGCACCGTGGCCACAGAATGACCAGATTGTGATCCTTGGTCAGTTGATGAACTCTGGAAGAAGGGGCAGGTGTCTCTGGAGGGCCACAGAGCTGTGTTCAAGCTGTGCAGGGAGTGAATGCAAAGGGACCAAGCCCAATGGCAACTCAGCTGGTCTCCTGCAGTAGAAGACCACCAAAAACACTTTTAGAAATGTAAGAGCAAAAGCAGGGCGAAAGGAGCATCTCCATCCTGCTGTGATGTGAGAGAAAGGTTGTGGTGAAGGATTTGGGTCAGGCACGGGAACAGGCTGTGCATGGAAGTGGTGGCATCCCCATCCCAGGAGGTGTTGAAGGGGCACTAAGGGACAGGGTTTGGGGATGGGTAGGTCACGTTGGTGCTTGGACTTGGTGATCTCAAAGGTCTTTCCCAGTCAAGATGATCTGGTCATTCTGAGGCATTTGGGTCCTTCCCGGTCAGCCGCTCCATTCGTCCTACCTGGCCTGGGACAGAGATGTGGCACTGGCATGGTCTGCAGAGTTTGCCTGGGATCTCTGCAGGCTGTTTAATCTCTGCTCTGTTTCTTTCTGTTGCAGCCCTCGTGCCTTTGGCCAGCGACGCAGAGAGCTCGGTCCAAAGCTTGGCAGCTCAGACCACATTGATCCTCGGGACAACCACGAGGACAGCGACATCTCGGCGGCGCCTGCGAGCGCTGCGCTGTCTGTTCTGCTGAGCTGCAGCACTCCTCTGACAGCTCCGTCCCTCAGAGGAGCTCAGCAAACCCAGTGCCGTGGTGCCCTTCACGCTGGGACGTCCCTGCCCGTGCTCAGCAGGCACTGCCATTCCTGGCCTCTGCTCCTGGCTGCAGGATGTGCATCCCTCTGCACTGCCGAGGCCATGGCTGTCCAACCTGTTGTCTGGGCTGGGCTTCACTGAGTGAAGAGGAATTGTCTCCGGCCACATGTATGTGCATATATTTAACATATGGAAGTCACAGATCTTCTTTTTGTATCTATCCGAGTCTTTAATAAAATATTTTAAATTGTATGGGAGCAATCCCCTAAAACTTGTGGGACGTTTGACCTTATTTCTGTGAAACTAATGCAGCAATGTTTGGTTCGATGGAAGTGGTTGCAATTCTGAACGAGTTCCTGTGGTGTTTATCAGAGACTTTGGTTCTAGTTTTGCACATGGATTCACCGGGGTGAAATCTTGCTGAGCCAACCTGGTGGCTTTCTGTGATGTCTTCACTGGCTGGGTCGATGGGCGGAGAGCAGTGGATGTTGTGTACCTTGTCATCAGGAAGCTCAGATGGCTGTGATCAGTGGTGCTGAGTCTGACTGGCGGCCTGCAACTAGCTGTGCTATGTCTTTGGATTGCCCCCTCTTCTGCTGATGCCCAGACCTCCTGGCTGCAGGGCTGCCGCTGTGTGTCCCGGCATGGTCGCTACTGGAGCATGAAACCCACAGGAGAGGAGGAGCAGAGAATATACAGCCTACACAAGGAGCTTCTGATGTCTTTTCTGTGTATGGTTTTTAAGGAATAGAAAGAAGCTGTGGCTCATTTTTCATGAATACTCATCCAAACACTACAGAGGAAATAAACAATTTGGCACAGTACACAAACGTTTGCAGGTATGCTAAGAAGCAACAAGGAAATGGAAACTTACGTAAGAGAACAAACATACCCAGGGACTGCGCTGTTTTGTGGTTTTCAGTAACACAACAACAGTAACACATTCTGCTACAAGGCAGATCTTGCCCTGCCTCAAGTTGCTGTTGTTGTTTTTTGTTGTTCTTTTTCTCCTACATCCTTTCTTTCCAGCTGTTAATTCTGCAAAAGCCACTTGAGGTACTATCAGGTAATTAGAAAAAATAAAAACAAAAATGAAAACAAAACAAAACAAAAAAACCCCCACACCTCCCAACTGCACTAAGAGTTTTCAAACAGACCTCAGAAAACATGGAGGCACAGGACTAAGGTGGTGGGTAATGGAAAGGAAAGCTGAACACACTGATCTCAAAAGACCACATATGTTCCTTCTGCCCAACTTCGCTATTGACCACAGATATGTCTATCTATATCTAGGGGAAAAAATGGAATGTTTAAATCATATCTGTCACGCCCCAAGTAGCACCGCATATTCCTCGTGCGAGACCCGGACAGCAGAGATACATCAATATGATGTACTGCAATGCCATTTATTAGTTTGCTAATAACAAGTTATATACTTTTCTCTATGCACATTACATCACTTATTACTTGCTACAGGTACTGATGAGTGATATTACTCATAATTGTTTGGCCTCAGCAAAGTCCATCATATACAACAGTCCATTGTCCATTCTTTTTCAGTCTTATGATCAGCATTCCATGCCTTTTCTTCAATACATTGTCTCTTTCTGCTCTCCGGACCTTCTGCTCCTTGGGTAACCACATAGTTACTCTTGAGCATTTTCCCAGCACATAGCTTCAGATGCCATGCATCAATACAGTACCCTTTCCCACACACGTCTTAAGATACATCTGATTTATGTATGTATACGTGAAGTACTCTACTCAATTATGCCCAAGCAGCAAAACAGCACGCTATTAAAAACTTTGCAGAAAAGAAATAGAGCGTGTAGAGTGAGATCACACGGCATGTGCCGTGGGGGGATCGAGCCCAGACCTGAATGGTCCAGGGCTGTGCATCCTCACTCCAAAAGGAGTCATTCCTAACTTCACCGTATTTGCTTACTAACCACTCGAGGGAGATAGGAGATGCAGTCCACAGCTAGCTCTGGAGAAAAAGGTGCACATCCCACACTATTTCTGAGAGGAAAAATGAAGCGTCTGGAAGTCAGCATTCTCTCCCAAGTTGACAGAGGGAGTACGAGTGAATAAAGAACATCCCTTTCAGCTTGCAGTATTCCGTGGTGCTCCACATGCCAACAGCAGAGCAGAACAGACAGCTGTTGGAGTAGTTTTTCATTCCAGCCATGTCAGAAAATGATGATGAAGGCAAAAGGGAGAGGAAGGTTCAAGGGTCTGCCAAGATGGCCCGACTCCATCCCCTGGGGTGTGGGCTCTGAGCTGGGGAGCGGAGCTGGGGGCAGCACTCCAACGAGCAATTGGTCAAACAGATCTACAGGCTGTCCAGGTGATTTCAAAGCCCCGCAAAGGTTTCCCAGTCTCCTTAGACAACTGAGAGTTGCACCTTCTTCTGTCTTCACTTTCTCCTCATGTAGGCTGGTTTGTTTAGCAATAGGGATCAGTATAATAGCTGAAGGACCAATATATATTAGTTTAGCAAAAGGAACTAATGAGTGCTAAAACTTTCCATTTCAACTTTGCTTGGTGTGTGAACAGCCTTGTTTTCTCTTAATTCTGCTTCACAAGAAGCACTGGAGTCATAATAGACCACATATCTTTGCATTTCAGCAGGTGCAAGGACGTTTTCCTCGGATTTTCACATACATTGTTTTGGAAGTTGCTCACTATGGCCTAACAAGCAATGGGAATGTGCCAAACTGGGGAAAAACAGCTAAAAGTCAGCCAAAAGTCTCTGTGAGGAAGCTGATGATGGAAAAGTGGGGAGAAATTAAGTGGGCGTATGACCAGCCTAAATGCAACCGCATTGGCTCAGAGGGATATTAGCATATATTAATGAGTTCCTCGAAAATAATTAATATGTATGCCAATGTACTGCATATGTATGCCTTAGCTGTTTAAATATACAACCTGAACTCTGAAAGCGTGCGCCTGTATGTCAAGTTGCCGGGTACGTATGGTAAGGAATAAAGGAATGTCGCTTTCTAACACTGCGTTGTAGTTAGAGAGCTCTCCTGCTGGATTTCGGATGACAGTGGTGCTTGACCCTTGTTAGCAGGAAAGGATTGGGCACACAAGAATTGGCATAACTTGCAGGGTGTCTCAGACAGCTGCTTTAACTGCCACAGTGGAGGTCCAAGATCAACAGCACATGGCAGAAATCCAAATTATACAGCCGCTGCAGCAGTTGGTTAAAAATCTACAAGCTCAAGGCCACTTGGGCCGCCATGGACCTAACAATTGCTAAGGCTGAATGCAGGAGCTATCTGATAACCTGAAGTTATAAACATGTGTTCCCAGACATAATGCATGGTAAAGCACTTGCAGGCTACTGAGGCTGTAAGCAAGAGGAGAACAGCTGCCCAAAGCGGTGATGTCGAGGGTGCCACAGACATCCGCCAAAAATGACCAAGGCGAGGAGGGATACTGCCAGGCACAGTAGTTAGGTCAGCATTTTCCTCCTCGGGAACCTGAAAGACAGAGAGAAGACAAATGCTGTTGAGGGAGTTTGGGGGAGATTTAACAACAAAGAGCCCAACAGACTCTGGTAGATCTTATCTCTATGAGGCCTCCAGAGTCTGGAGACAGGGCTAAGGTGTAAACAGAATAGTCTTTAGTACGCA
>NW_018364953.1:0-5823 GCF_002078875.1 Numida meleagris | reverse complement strand
ATGCACGCCGAAGGGAGCGTGGCAGGCTCGGGGAAGCCTGGAGAAATGCATGCCGAAGGGAGCGTGGCAGGCTCGGGGAAGCCTGGTGGAATTCACGCCGAAGGGAGCATGGCAGGCTCAGGGAAGCCTGGTGGGATGCACGCCGAAGAGAGCGTGGCAGGCTCGGGGAAGCCTGGAGAAATGCACGCTGAAGGGAGCGTGGCAGGCTCGGGGAAGCCTGGAGAAATGCACGCCGAAGGGAGCGTGGCAGGCTCGGGGAAGCCTGGAGAAATGCACGCCGAGGGGAGCGTGGCAGGTTCAGAGAAGTTTTGTGAAATGCACGCCGAAAGGAGCGTGGGAGTCCCGGAGAAGTCTTGTGGAAAATATGCTGAAGGAAGCATAAAAGGCTTAAAAAAGAAGCCGTATCGAGAGGGGGCTGAAAGAAGCCTCATCGTCCCCAGCCGTTCTGACTGCATCTCGCTAGACGAAGGTAAGCGCTTGCGCACTATGGGGAACAAAATGACCTCGGAACAGGAAAATGTCTTTGCTACTTTTCAGTTTATCCTTAAACAATGGGGGACGGCAGTGTCCTCTGCTGACCTGCAACAGATCCTAATATGGGCTGCTAAAAACAATCCCTCATTTATAAATCAAACAATTTATGATCTGAAAACTTGGGATGGGATCGGAGTGAAATTGTGGGACGCATCCACTAAAGGTGATAAGGTGGCGTCTGGGTTACTTGAAACCTGGAGAAAAATTTTTGAAGCTTTAAAAAGTCATGCGGGTTCATCATTTGCTACCTCTGATCCATTCAAGAATGAAGGAGCCACAGGCCCTTCATCTGGCTCACCCGCTGTGCCATCAGCTCCTCCACTGTCACCACCACAGAGGGTCCTTGCCGCCTCTCCTCCTGAGGGTCCTGACAATCCTTTTGAGGGCCCCAACAATCCTTTTGAGGGCCCCGACAATCCTTTTGATCCTGGCCCAATAGACCCTGAAGAAGAGCGGGATCTGTCTCCCCCCGATCCACACGATATGCGGGCGCTTATTCGGGGGGAGGCTAGGAAAGCCGTAGACGCGGACATGTTGAGGGCTTTTCCTGTCATTGTGGCCCCGGACCAAGAGCCGCGGTGGGAGGCTTTGTCATATAATGTCCTGCGAGATTTACAGCGTACCGTCACTGACCACGGCATAGGTGCCCCGTATATTGTCAAGTTGATTCAATCCATATGCGATAGCTCTGTTCTCACGCCGCATGATTTCAAAATGATGTGTCGCCTTATCGTGACTGATATGCAGTATACTGTGTGGGAATCTAAGTGGAGGGGACTAGCACAGACTCAGGCAACTGAGAACCTGATGCTACCGTGGAGAAACCCGCTTCGGGCTATAGATGTGAGTGCTTTGATGGGTGAGGGAGATTTCTCCACTCCAGCTCAACAGGCGCGAACTGCTGAGGAAGGGCTACAGCAAGTTAAGCATTTGGCAATGTGTGCTCTCGGGACTGTGCCAGAGGCTGGAAACCTGAAAGCAGAATCGCCTCTGCTCGAACTTTTGTTTTCTCCAACTACGCTCTTTCAATCGTGGGCACTAATAGTGATAGATTTGAAAGACTGTTTCTTTAACATCCCATTGTGCCCTCAGGATGTCCCTCGCTTTGCATTCTCTGTTCCTTCCATTAACGCTGCCGAACCACATCATCGTTATTACGGGACTGTGCTGCCACAGGGAGTGATACAGGCAGCGACCGCAGCAGGGCAAAAAATTGCTGAAGGTAAGATTCAAAAGACACTTCCTTGCTTATACTTGGGCTGGAAGATCTCACAACAGAATATTCAGCCACAGACTCTGACAATAGGAACAAAGATCAATACACTGAAAGCTAGAACAGCTCTGAATACAGCTGTTACAAAGATGACTCAACAAGCAGCACACCGCAGAAAGCTACATCAGCCTATTAATGTTTTTGTTATTGACTACTTGTTGCCAGTTTCTAAACTGTCATTAACCCCCCTTGCAGGTGCTCTTACTGTTTTTACAGATGGATCCGGCAGGACTGGCCGTGCAGTGATAGTATGGAGGAACAGTGCTGGAACATGGGATAGTGATGTTCATGTCACTACCGGCTCCCCACAAATTGTGGAACTGACAGCAGTGGTTCGTGTGTTTGAACGATGGTTTGAACCCATCAACATAATAACAGATTCTGCTTATGTTGCAGGCATCGTGATGCGACTCGAACATTCTTATCTAAAAGAGACAACTAATGCGCAATTGTTTGCACTCCTTTTACATTTAAAGTGGTTACGAGCCTATGGTACCTTAAAGGCCATGCTTCAAAAACAAAAAAGGGGGAGTGTGGGTATGACTCCTCAGGAAAGAATAGCTAAAGCATGCTATGTTCTTAATTTTTTAAATCGCTGGACAACAGAGGACTCCCCAGTTTACAGGCACTTCGGTGATAATACTCTAACTTCTGTCAAGGAAAGAGCACAGGTTATGGTAAAAAATCTGAGCACCAACCAATGGGAGGGGCCCTACTCATTGATAACCTGGGGTCGAGGCTATGCTTGTGTCTCAACAGGAACAGGTCCGAGATGGGTGCCAGCACGACGGGTCCGGCCATCAGTCTCATCATCTGCTGTAACATGATCACCGCACTCTCATCAGCGGTTTGGACCCTATCTGCAGCAGAGCAACCCTGAACCACAAGAATTGGAATTGTTGGGATCAGTTAAAATGGACTATTGTCTGTACTTTAACTATAGTGGGAAGAATCAATCATTAATTCAGTGTGTTAATTCTAGTTTAGCTACTTATTGGAAAAATGGGGTTAGTTTGTTTCATTGCTTTTCTCTGTGTTTTAGTTTGTGTTCTATGCTTGTCTCAGTGTGTATACAAGATGCTGTGAACTGCCCTTTTTTATTAACAAAGAAGGGGGAGATGTGGGGGTGATTTAACAACAAAGAGCCCAACAGACTCCGGTAGATCTTATCTCTATGAGGCCTCCAGAGTCTGGAGACAGGGCTAAGGTGTAAACAGAATAGTCTTTAGTACGCACAGCTAATGCGGTCACTTCTGGGACAGTTAAGCAACCCTTTGTTTGTTATCTACGTTGTTGTGAAGAACTTAAGGATAATTAACCGTGAGTGGATTTACTACTTACGAGTGAAGGATATATAAGGTGTGTGTAAAACACAATAAGGAGAACTAGCTATTCAGAGAACTTGCTATTAAGAAAGCTTGCTATTCTGATGCCACGCTGACTGGGGGAATTCTGTAACGCCGACATATACTTACCCACCCCGTGGGTCTTCGCTCGGTCTTCGTGCACAAAGATTACTTGGGGTTTACCGGTTTTCCTTTGCTTGTGTTTTAATTTAGGTTCGTCGGTAAAGGGTTCGAGCAGGAATTTCCGCTTCTGGGGCCACTAGAATCAGCCTCCCCAGAGGGATTCCCGGTCAGTTTCCCTTTATCCGAGTCACGGCACCAAATTTGTTTTAAATTAGACCGTATTAAATCAGATCATAGAAAAGTATTTATTAATTCGAGTAAGCAAAAACACAAGCAAACACAGCGCTGGGCACCTCGGGAGTCGCAGCTCCTCAAAAAAGGCACAACCGCTGTCCGCCGCTTCCTGTTTTTATAGTCTCTCAATTCTGGGCGGCCGTGGCTTCTGGTGTATTCGTTTGGCGTATGCGTCTGCGCTTCCCTGTCGCTAGGTGTCATCGCAGTCTTTCTTTTCCTAGGTTGGTTTGCTTAATTCAGGGTAAGGGAGGCGAATTGGCGAGCCAGAATATTCAAGTTATCTCAAGGACAGTCACCAGATCAGGACGTTTTCCCACAGCCTACATCCCCTCCATCAAGCTAACAGCACTCCCCCTTCACAATGAACAAACAGTCTCACATTCATATTTTATCGCAATGAACAAACAGTCTTACATTCACATTTTTTCACACCTTTCGTTTCTGTTTTTCCTTTCTTTTCTCTCTTTCTGTCTAGATCTCACTGTGTCATCTAGATCCCCGTGTTGCTTTTCCCATATCTCCGTGTTCTGCCCAGATGCCATTGTTTCACTGCATCTTGCTGCGGATCTCCCACCCCACAGCCCTGCTCACCGCTGCCATCCCCGGAGCTCCGCCCTCCTCCCCAACCCCTCCCCCACCTCCCCAGGACATCCCTCTCCGTTCCCCACACCCCACTCCCCCCATCTTCTTCGCCCCCTCCACTGCCCCCCGAGGCCCACTCAGGCTTCAGGCCCTGCTTGTAGGCCGCCTTGCCATGGTGACGGCGCGCCCACTCTCGCTGCGCACACGTTAAACTGTCGCCGCGGCAACAGGGCATGCGTGACAACGTCTCCATAGCAACAGCACCTCAGACGGCAAGCGCCTGCTCGTTGCCCTAGCTCCGCGCCCTGACGTCCTCACTCTGCGCCCCAAGGAAGAGGCGGCCGTGCCGAATTGGTGCTGGGCTCCGCAGTGCTCCAGCGCCACGGGGCAACCCCGGGGGCTCCGAGCTCCGCCTCAGCTTCTGCGACTGGGTGTTCGGGTGGGGGGAGGCCCAAGGGGGGGCTCCGGGGGAGCCGCGTGCCACTCCGCGTTGGCCCCGTGGGGCCTCTGTGGCACTCAGGGCCTCTGTTCATCGGCAGGAAGTTCCCTGTGCCCTCTCCCCTGTCAAGGGTGCCTCATTGCCCCACCCCAGTCCCCCTTTCTGACCCTCAGGGTCTCCTGTGCCCGGCCCGTCGCTAGTCCCCCATTCTGACCCCTAGGGTCCCCTATCCGTGCCCCCCCATTCCCCCGCCCTGCAGAGGGTGCGTTTGCTTGTCATGTCGCCTGGCACGTATGGTGAGGAAGAAAGGACTGCCACTTTAACACCACGCTGGAGTTAGAGTTTTCTTCATGGATTTTGGATGACACGTGCACTGTGAGTCATGCTGGAATGCACTCCATGTAGATGGGTCCCGGGAAACCTGCCGAATATGTATAAGCTTGGCCTTTAAATATCTAACATTTCTGCCCGTGGTTATGCGAGTTTGGTAGGGCGGCGACCCCCCTGTTTGTCCCTATTTGTAGGGCCACAGCCCGATCTTTCCATACTTTTATCCAGGCATTCTCCCCCCCTGCTCACTTGAGGGGGAAGGTTTCAGATTTCCACCGGTCCTAGCGCCTGTGTCCCGGGCTGGATGGGCTGCGGGAAGGGCTAACCGCCGCTCACTTTACTCCCTTTGTTTCTGATTCCCTAGGGGTGCAACCCAAGTCTTTCTTTAATTTCTCCAACTCAGTGACGGGAAAGGGATTCTCCTGGGTACTAACACTTTAATCATCATCTTCTCCTCCTCCATGCCTGTATCAGTTTTTTATCAGAGGACACAGCAGGGCTACTGGGGTTTCTAATTTATCTGGCTTCGCCTTTATTCCTTCCAGTCTGACCTGAGAGCAGACTTTTCGTGTAGACAGGCTATGAGTACCAGTGTCGCTATTGCACTTACACATCGGCTGTTCCTTCTGGGCCTCTTGTAAGAAAGCCCTATTACGTTTCTCCCTTTCCAACTGATTGTGTTTTACCACGCGTTATGACTGGGAACACACGTTTGCAACCACTTCCATCGAACCAGACATTGCTGCATTAGTTTCACAGAAATAAGGTCAAACGTCCCACAAGTTTTAGGGGATTGCTCCCATACAATTTAAAATATTTTATTAAAGACTCGGATAGATACAAAAAGAAGATCTGTGACTTCCATACGTTAAATATATGCACATACATGTGGCCGGAGACAATTCCTCTTCACTCAGTGAAGCCCAGCCCAGACAACAGGTTGGACAGCCATGGCCTCGGCA
>NW_018364952.1:16562-21426 GCF_002078875.1 Numida meleagris | reverse complement strand
CCAACCACCGCCAACCATCGAACCGAACCGGAGTGCCAACCAACGGCACAACAGGCACACACACACACAACACACAACACACACACAACACCCGCTCCTCCTCCTCCTCCTCCCCTGGGTTGCACCGCCGGGCTGGGAGTTCGCCTGTTGGCGGTGGTGGTGGTGGTGTTGTTGCTCTTTGGTTGTTGTTGGTTGGAGTGACAATAAACCAGCGTTAATGCGGCCCCAATCGCAACAGGCGGCGGCAACAACCGACCGACCTCCAACCACCGAACCAGCCAAACCAAGCAAGTGACCACTGGCATGACAACAGGCACATGCACACACAACACAACACAACGCACAACACAACACAACACACACACAACACCCGCTCCTCCTCCTCCTCCTCCCCCCGGTGGCACCGCCGGGCTGGGAGTTCGCCTGTTGGCGGTGGTGGTGGTGGTGGTGTTGGAGTGACAATAAAGCAGCGTTAATGCGGCCCCGCTCGCAACAACCGACTGACCTCCAACCACCGCCAACCACCGAACCAGATGAACTGAGTGAGTGACCACCGGCATGACAACAGGCGCACGCACACACAACACAACACAACACAACACAACACACAACACCCGCTCCTCCTCCTCCTCCTCCCCTGGGTGACACTGCCGGGCTGGGAGTTCGCCTGTTGGTGGTGGTGGTGGTGGTAGTGTTGGTGGTGTTGTTGGTTGGAGTGACAATAAACCAGTGTTAACACGGCCCCACTCGCAACAACCGACTGACCTCCAACCACCGCCAACCACGGAACCAGCCGAACCAAGTGAGTGACCAGCGGCATGACAACAGGCACACACACACACAACACAACACACAACACACACACAACACCCACTGCTCCTCCTCCTCCTCCTCCCCTGGGTGGCACTGCCGGGCTGGGAGTTCGCCTGTTGGCGGTGGTGGTGGTGTTGCTCTTTGGTTGTTGTTGGTTGGAGTGACAATAGAACAGCGTTAACGCGGCCCCGCTCGCAACAGGCGGCGGCAACAACCGACCGACCGACCTCCAACCACCGAACCAGCCAAACCGAGCGAGTGACCACTGGCATGACAACAGGCGCACACACACACAACACAACACAACACAACACAACACAACACACACGCAACACCCACTCCTCCTGCTCCTCCCCTGGGTGGCACCGCCGGGCTGGGAGTTCGCCTGTTGGTGGTGGTGGTGGTGTTGCTGTTGTTGTTGGTTGGAGTGACAATAAACCAGCATTAATGTGGCCCCGCTCGCAACAGGCGGCGGCAACAACCGACCGACCTCCAACCACCGAACCAGCCGAACCGAGCGAGTGACCACCGGCATGACAACAGGCACACGCACACACAACGCAACACAACACACACACGCAACACCCGCTCCTCCTCCTCCTCCCCCGGGTGGCACTGCTGGGCTGGGAGTTTGCCTGTTGGCGGTGGTGGTGGTGGTGGTGTTGCTCTTTGGTTGTTGTTGGTTGGAGTGACAATAAAGCAGCATTAATGCGGCCCCGCTTGCAACATGCCAACTGACCTCCAACCACTGCCAACCACTGAACCAGACAAACCAAACCAAGCGACCATTGGCAAGACAACAAGCACACACACACACAACACAACACACAACACACACGCAACACCCGCTCCTCCTCCTCCTCCTCCTCCCTCGGGTGGCACCACTGGGCTGGGAGTCCACCTGTTGGCGGTGGTGGTGGTGGTGGTGTTGCTGTTGCTCTTGTTGGTGGTTGTTGTTGGTTGGAGTGACAATAGAACAGTGTTAATGTGGCCCCACTTGCAACAGGCGGCGGCGACAACCGACTGACCGACCTCCAACCACCACCAACCGCTGAACCAGCCAAACCAAGCGAGTGACCACCGGCATGACAACAGGCACATGCACACACAACACAACACAACGCACACACGCAACACCCGCTCCTCCTCCTCCTCCTCCCCTGGGTGGCACTGCCGGGCTGGGAGTTCGCCTGTTGGTGGTGGTGGTGGTGTTGTTGCGGTTGTTGTTGGTTGGAGCGACAATAGAACAGTGTTAACGCGGCTCAACAGTCGGCAGCAACAACCGACCAACCTCCAACCACCAAACCAGCCAAACCGAGCGAGTGACCACCGGCATGACAACAGGCGCACACACACACAACACACACACAACACACACACAACACACACACAACACCCGCTCCTCCTCCTCCTCCCCTGGGTGGCACCGCCGGGCTGGGAGTTCGCCTGTTGGCAGTGGTGGTGGTGGTGGTGTTGCTTTTGTTGCTGTGGTTGCTGTGGTTGTTGTTGGTTGGACTCCAACCACCAAACCGGACTCCACTCCAAACCGGAGTGCCAACCAATGGCAAGACAACAGGCACACACACACACACAACACAACACAACACACACACACAACACCCGCTCCTCCTCCTCCTCCTCCCCCGGGTGGCACCGCTGGGCTGGGAGTTCGCCTGTTGGCGGCGGCGGTGGTGGTGGTGGTGGTGGTGTTGTGGTTGTTGTTGGTTGGAGTGACAATAAACCAGCGTTAACACGGCCCCACTTGCAACAGGCGGNCGGCGGCGGTGGTGGTGGTGGTGGTGGTGTTGTGGTTGTTGTTGGTTGGAGTGACAATAAACCAGCGTTAACACGGCCCCACTTGCAACAGGCGGCGGCGACAACCGACTGACCTCCAACCACCACCAACCACTGAACTGAACTGGAGTGCCAACCAACGGCACAACAGACCCACACACACACACAACACAACACAACACACACAACACCCGCTCCTCCTCCTCCTCCTCCTCCCCCCGGGTGGCACCGCCGGGCTGGGAGTTCGCCTGTTGGTGGTGGTGGTGGTGGTGGTGTTGCTGTTTGGTTGTTGTTGGTTGGAGTGACAATAAACCAGCGTTAACGCGGCCCCGCTCACAACAGGCGGCAGCAACAACCGACCAACCTCCAACCACCGAACCAGCCAAACCAAGCAAGTGACCACCGGCACCACAACAGGCCCACACACACACACACACAACACAACACAACACACACACACAACACCCGCTCCTCCTCCTCCTCCTTCCCTGGGTGGCACTGCCGGGCTGGGAGTTCGCCTGTTGGCGGCGGCGGTGGTGGTGGTGGTGTTGTGGTTGTTGTTGGTTGGAGTGACAATAAACCAGCGTTAACACGGCCCCACTTGCAACAGGCGGCGGCAACAACCGACTGACCTCCAACCACCACCAACCACTGAACTGAACTGGAGTGCCAACCAACGGCACAACAGGCACACACACACACAACACACAACACACACACAACACACACTCCTCCTCCTCCTCCTTCCCTGGGTGGCACTGCCGGGCTGGGAGTTCACCTGTTGGCGGTGGTGGTGGTGGTGGTGGTGTTGTTTGGTTGTTGCTGGTTGGAGTAATAATCAAGCAGCGTTAACGCGGCCCCACTCGCAACAGGCGGCGGCAACAACTGAAAGACTGATCTCCAACCACCGCCAACCACCGAACCAAACTGGAGTGCCAACCACCAGCATGACAACAGGCACACACACACACACAACACAACACAACACACACACGCAACACCCGCTCCTCCTCCTCCTCCTCCCCCGGGTGGCACCGCCGGGCTGGGAGTTCGCCTGTTGGCGGCGGCGGTGGTGGTGGTGGTGGTGGTGTTGTGGTTGTTGTTGGTTGGAGTGACAATAAACCAGCGTTAACACGGCCCCACTTGCAACAGGCGGNCAACGCAACACCCAACGCAACACCCAACGCAACACCCAACGCAACACCCAACGCAACACCCAACGCAACACCCAACGCAACACCCAATGCAACACGCAACGCAACACGCAACACGCACGCAACACCCAACGCAACACCCAACGCAACACCCAACGCAACACCCAACGCAACACCCAACGCAACACCCAACGCAACACCCAACGCAACACCCAACGCAACACGCAACGCAACATGCAACACGCAACGCAACACGCAATGCATCACGCAACGCAACACGCAACGCAACACACAACGCGACACACAACGCGACACACAACGCGACACGCAACGCGACACGCAACGCAACACGCAACGCAACACGCAACACGCAACGCATCACGCAACGCATCACGCAACGCATCACGCAACGCGACACGCAACGCGACACACAACGCGACACACAACGCGACACACAACGCATCACACAACGCGACACACAACGCATCACACAACGCATCACACAACGCATCACACAACGCATCACACAACGCAACACACAACGCATCACACAACGCATCACGCAACGCATCACGCAACGCGACACGCGACACACAACGCGACACACAACGCGACACACAACGCGACACACAACGCATCACGCAACGCATCACGCAACGCATCACGCAACGCAACACACAACACACAACGCAACACACAACGCAACACACAACGCAACACGCAACGCAACACGCATCACGCAACGCAACACCCAACGCAACACCCAACGCAACACCCAACGCAACACCCAACGCAACACACACACAACACCCAACGCAACACCCAACGCAACACGCAACGCAACACCCGCTCCTCCTCCCCCGGGTGGCACCACCGGGCTGGGAGTTCGCCTGTTGGCGGTGGTGGTGGTGGTGGTGTTGCTGTTTGGTTGTTGTTGGTTGGAGTGACAATAAAGCAGCGTTAACGCGGCCCCACTCGCAACAGGCGGCGGCAACAACCGACCGACCACCAACCACCGCCAACCATCGAACCGAACCGGAGTGCCAACCAACGGCACAACAGGCACACACACACACAACACACAACACACACACAACACCCGC
>NW_018364952.1:7972-9977 GCF_002078875.1 Numida meleagris | reverse complement strand
ACACCCGGTGACACCCGGTGACACCCGGACACGGCGGTGGTGTTTGAGTTGGGGACCCCGTGGCCATGGGGACGGAGCGGTGACGGCGCCCGGGTGACGGGGTCGGGGTGGGGACGGGGACACGGCGGAGGTTCGGGGGTCCCGGGGGCACACGCACAGCGGGGGGGACCTTGTCACCCCAAAGTGTGTCACCCCCACCCTTCCCCCCCCCCCGGTTCTATAGGGGATCCCGCTCCAGGTTTGGGGCCGTAAAGGGCACTGCGGGGCCGTCCCCTATAGGGCCTCCGTGGGACCTTCAAGGACCTTAAGGTCCTGGCGGGACGTCTGAAGAGTGTCGGCGTGCCCCACTGACAGAGGGACGCCGCTGCGGGGGTTTCCGGGGGACCCCCATAGGGGTTGGGGGGGATCCCCAATGACCGCAGAGACCTTGAAGGGGGGAGGATTGTAGGGGATCCCCCAAAACACCGCAGGTCCTTGCAGGACACCCCCCTTCCCACCCCCCACCCCGAGGACTTTGGGGGTTTCTGAGCGCCATCGGGTTCCTGGGGGACCCCCAAGAGTTTAGGGGATCCCCCAGCCCCATAGGGTTCTTGTGGGACCCCCAAGGCCTGAAGGGATCCCCCAGCCCCATAGGGTTCTCGTGGGTCTTTAGGGGATCCCTCATCCCCATAGGGTCTCTGTGGGACCCTCAAGAGTTTAGGGTCTCTCCCACCCCCATAGGGTCTCTGTGGGACCCCCAAGGATTTAAGGGCTCCCCCAGCCCCATAGGACCTTTGTGGGACCCCCTAGAGTTTAGGGGCTCCCCCAGCCCCATAGGGTTCTTGTGGTTCTTTAGGGTCTTTCCCACCCCCATAGGGTCTCTGTGGGACCCCCAAGGCCTTAAGGGATCCCCCAGCCCCATAGGGTCTTTGTGGGCCTTTAGGGTCACCACCAGCCCCATAGGGTTCTTGTGGGTCTTTAGGGGATCCCTCATCCCCATAGGGTCTCTGTGGGACCCCCAAGAGTTTAGGGTCTCCCCCAGCCCCATATGGTTCTTGTGGGCCTTTAGGGTCACCCCCACCCCCACAGGGTCTTTGTGGGTCTTTAGGGTCACCCTCATCCCCATACGGTCTCTGTGGGACCCCCAAGCATTTAGGGTCACCCCGACCCCCATAGGGTCTTTGTGGGTCTTTAGGGTCACCCCCAGCCCCACAGGGTCTTCGCGAGACCCCCAAGAACTCAACCACTCCTCCCCCACCCACCCCAGCTTCCTCGCAGGGACCTCCAAAGCCTTTAGGAGCCCCCCCCCCCAAGCCCCCCAACCCCCCCAACCCCCCAACTCCGGGGGTTCCCTTCTCCCCACCCCGTTGCCATGGCGGAGCCGTTGGGCTGCTGCGAGCGCGTGGCCATCAACGTGGCCGGGCGTCGCTTCGAGACCCTGGGCCGGACCCTTCGCCGCTTCCCCGACACCCTCCTGGGAGACCCCCGCCGCCGCCGCCGCTTCTTCGACCCCCAACGCCGCGAGTATTTCTTCGACCGGCACCGCGGCGCCTTCGGGGCCGTCCTCTATTACTACCAATCCGGGGGCCGCCTGCGGCGCCCGCCCGACGTCCCCCTCGACGTCTTCTTGGAAGAGCTCCGCTTCTACCAGCTCGGACCCGAAGCCGAAGACCGCGTCCGCGAGGCCGAAGGGCTGAGCCTGGAACTCCCGCGCCCGCTGCCCCGGGGTCGGCTCCGGCGTCGCGCCTGGCTCCTGTGCGAGCACCCCGAGAGCTCGCCCGCCGCCCGCGCCGTCGCCCTCCTCTCCGTCCTCGTCATCCTCGTCTCCATCGTCGTCTTCTGCCTGGAGACCCTGCCCCAATTCCGGGCCGGGAGCGAGGCGGCCGCGCAGGTGAGGAAGTGGGGGGGGAGGGAGAGGGGGTGGTGGTTGGGGGGGGGTTGGGGTCTTCGGCTTCGTCCTCAGCCTCGACCCCGTCCTCGTCCCCATCCTCATCCTCGTCATCGTCCCCATCATCGCTCTTGACCT
>NW_018364952.1:3580-7153 GCF_002078875.1 Numida meleagris | reverse complement strand
CCTCAACTCCATCTTCATCCTCACCTTCATCCCCATCCCCATCCCCATCCCCATCCTCATCCTCGTCATCGTCCCCATCATCGCTCTTGACCTCGCTCTTGGTGTTGCCCTCGTTCTTGTTGTCCTCTACGTGCTCCTCATCCTCATTCTCAACTCCGTCTTCGTCCTCACCTTCATCTTCATCTTCATCTCCACCCCCATCCTCATCTTCATCCTCATCCTCATCTTCATCTTCATCTTTGTCTTCTTCATCCTCATGGTTTTCCCCACCCTCATCCTCATCCTCATCATCGTTCTTGACCTCGCTCTTGGTGTTGCCTCCGTTCTTGTTGTCCTCTATGTGCTCCTCCTCCTCCTCATTTTCATCCTCAACTCCACCTTCATCCTCACCTTCATCTCCATCCCCATCACCATCCTCATCCTCATCCTCATCCTCATCCTCATTCCCATCCTCATCCTCATCCTCATCCTTGTCTTCTTCATCCTCGTTGTCTTCCCCATCCTCATCCTCATCCTCATTCCCATTCACATCATCGTTCTCGACCTCGTTCTTGGTGTTCCCTTCATTCTCGCTGTCTTCATCTTCATCCTCAACTCCATTTTTGTCTTCACTCTCATCTTCATCTCCACCATCATCCTCATCCCCATCCCCTTCCTCATCCTCATCCTCATCCTCATCCTCACCCTTGTCTTCTTCATCCTCATCCTCAGTCCCGTTCTCATCCTCATCATCGTTCTTGACCTCATTCTTGGTGTTCCCTTCATTCTCATTGTCCTCATCTTCATCTCTGCACTCATCCTCATCTTCATCCTCAACTCCAC
The DNA here is from genome assembly GCF_002078875.1 of Numida meleagris. Taxonomy (NCBI): domain Eukaryota; kingdom Metazoa; phylum Chordata; class Aves; order Galliformes; family Numididae; genus Numida; species Numida meleagris. The sequence continues at coordinate 6,331 of NW_018364952.1, read as the reverse complement.
CTTTGTCCTCAGCTTCATCTTCATCTCCATCACCATTCTCATTCTCACCCTCATCCTCACCCTCATCCTCATCCCCATCCCCATCCTCATCTTCATCGTCATTGTTCTCCCCATCTTTATCATCATCCCCATCCCCACCCCCATCTCCATCCTCATCCTCATTTTGTTCTCTGTATCCTCATTGTCCTCCCCATCTTCATCCTCACTGGCCTCCTCATCCTCATCCTCACTGACCTCCTCATTCTCCTTTTCGTTGCCGTCTTCATTCCCGTTAACGTCTTCATCCTTTTTGTGCTTTTCATCCTCATCTTCATTCTCATTTTTGTTGGCTTCTTCATCGGCACTCTTGCCTTCCTCATCCTCATCCTCACTGGCCTCCTCATCTTCATCTTCGTTCTCATTGACCTCTTCATCCTCATCCTCATCCTCATTGGCCAACTCATTCTCCTTGGCCTCCTCATCCTCATCTTCATCCTCTTCCTCATCCTCGTTGACTTCCTCCTCCTCGTTCTTATCCTCATCCTCCTCCTTGTCGTCCTCCTCAGCCTCATCCCCATCGTCCTTCCCATCTTCCTCCTCCTTGTCCCCATCTTCCTCTTCCTCCTCCTCCTCCTCCTCATCTTCCTCACCCTCCCCATCTTCCTCCACCTCCCCGCTCATTTCTTCTCAAACTTTTCCTTCTCCTCATCCTCATCTTCATCCCCCCCCAATCTTCACCACTGTTCTCAGCTCTTCCTTTTTGCCCCCCAATTTTCTCTTCATCACTCTCCTCCTCTTCATCACCCTCCTCCTCTTCAGCGCTCTCCTCCTCCTCCTCATCACTCTCCTCCTCCTCATCACTCTCCTCCTCTTCATCACTCTCCTCCTCCTCTTCATCGCCCTCCCCCTCTTCATCACTCTCCTCCTCTTCATTTCTCTCCTCCTCCTCTTCATCGCCCCCCTTCATTGCTCCCCTCCTCTTCATCACCCTCCCCCTCCTCTTCATCACCCTCCACCTCTTCATCCTCCTCCTCCTCTTCTTCATCACTCTCCTCCTCCTCATCACCCTCCCCCTCCTCTTCATCGCCCCCCTTCATCGCTCCCCTCCTCTTCATCACCCTCCTCCTCCTCTTCATCACCCTCCTCCTCTTCATCGCTCCCCTCCTCTTCATCTCTTCCCTCCTCTTCATCCTCCTCCTCCTCCTCTTCATCGCCCCCCATCCCCATGGTAACGTTCTCTTCTTTCGCTCCTCACCCTCAGCTCTTCCACCATCACCGCTCAGCGCCGTCTCCGCCTCCACCTTCATCGCCCTTCATCTTCCTCCTCCTCACTCTTCTTCTTCTCGAGCTCCTCTTCCTCATCCTCGTTGGCATCGCTCTCTTTCTCCACCTCGTAATCATTTTTTGCCATTTCCTCCTTTTTTCCCTTCTCCTTTTTATTTCCTTTTCCTCATTTTTTTTCTTATTTCTCAATTTCCCTTTTCCTCATCTTTTCCTTCTCCTCATTTTTCCTTTTTCTCATTTCCCCTTTTCTTCATTTTTTCCTTTTTCTCATTTTTTTTGCTTTTCCTCGTTTTTTCTTTTTCTTTTTTTCCTTTTTCTCATTTTCTTCCTTATCCTTTTTTCCTTTTTCTCATTTCCCCTTTCCCTTGTTTTTTCCTTTTCCTCATTTTTCCTTTTTCCTCATTTTTCCTTTTTCCTCATTTTTCCTTTTCCTCACTTCTCCTTTTCCTCATTTTTCCCTTTTCCTCTTTTTCTCATTTTCCTCGTTTTTCCTTTTCATCATTTTTCCCTTTTCCTCATTTTTCCTTTTTCTCATTTTCCCCTTTTCCTCGTTTTTTTGCTTTTCCTCATTCTTCCATTTCCTCTTTTTCTTCATTTTCTCATTTTCTTCCTTTTCCACGTTATTCCATTTCCTTTTTCCTTTCTTTTTTTCTCTTTTTCTTCTTGCTCTTTATTTTTTTTTCATTTTTCCCCATTCCTCTTTTGTTCCTGTCCTTTGTTATTCCATTTTCCTCAATTCTTTTCCTCATTTTTTCCTCACTTTTTCCTTTTTCTCATCCATTCCATTTCCTCTCCCATCCCATTCCCCGTTCATCCCTTTCCCCCCCACCGCTGCCTTCGTTATCTCCCCCCTTCTCGCTCGTTATCACTCTGCTAATCCTTCATTTCCTTCTCTTCACCCCCTTCATGGCGGACCCCCACCCTTTTCCTGCTCCTCTTCCTCCTCCTCCTCCTCCTCACCGCTCACTTTTCCTGTTCCCAGTTCTCCATTTCCTCCTCCCCCTCCCCACTTCCTGTCCCCATTTTCGTCATCATTTTTCTCCTTTCCCTTTCCCTTTCCCTTTTCCTTTTCCTTTTTTTCCTCCTCCTGGGATCCCAACACCTGGGTGGGCTCCAACCCCCATCACCCACCCCAAGGGGGGGACCCCGACCTCTGGGTGGGCTCCAAACCCTATACCCAACCTTGGGGAGGGGATCCCACCCTCTAGATGGGCTCCAGTGCCCCACAACTCATCCTAAAAGGGGGACCCCGACCTCTGGGTGCTCTCTGGGCCCCCATAACCCATCGTGGAGAGGGGATCCCAAGCTCCAGGTGGTCTCCAACCCCTATGACCCGCTCTAAGGGTGAGACCCCAACCTCCAGGTGATCTCCTGCACCCCATGACGCGTTCTAAGAAGGGGACCCCAACCTCTGGGTGGTCTCCAACCCCCATAACCCACCCTAAGAAGAGGACCCCAGCCTCTAGGTGGTCTCCAACCCCCATAACC
>NW_018364952.1:0-1014 GCF_002078875.1 Numida meleagris | reverse complement strand
ATGGGGGGTGGGGAGAGGAGAGGAGAAGCGAGAGCTGCACGAGGACGAGGGGGGCAGTGAGCGCGGTGCGGAGCACGGGGATGCACGAGGACGCAGCACGGCGCGGCGGGATGGGGCCGCTCCGGGTGCGTGCACCACGGGTCACGAGGGCACGGGGTCGTGCACGAGGATGTGGGTGTGGGAGCGGGAGGTGGAACGCGGAGGTGGCACGAGGGCGTGAGTGCACGAGGGCCCACAGGGACACGCGAGGGGGCGGCAGGACACGGGATGGGGCACGAGGACACGTAACAGTGCACGAGGACACGCGATGGTGCACGAGGACACACAGCAGTGCATGAGGACACACAGCAGTGCATGAGAGCACATAATGGTGTACGAGGACACATGGCAGTGCACGAGGACACAACAGTGCACGAGGACACAACAGTGCACGAGGACACAACAGTGCACGAGGACACGTAACAGTGCGCGAGGACATGCAGTGGTGCATGAGGACACACCATGGTGCACAAGGGCATGCAATGATGCATGAAGACACGGAACTGCACAAGGACACAGAACTGCACAAGGACACGCGGCCGTGCACAAGGACATATAGCAGTGCACGAGGACACACGAGGGTGCACGAGGCCCCACGGCGGTGCACGAGCGTCCACGAGGACACACGGCAGCACACAAGGACACAACGGCGCACGAGAACTCATGGCAGTGCACGAGGACACACGAGGGTGCACCAGGACACGCACGAGGGTGGCATCTGGACTCCTCACAGTGCACGAGGACGGACGGGGCCGCCCGGGGGTGCACGAGGACGTGGCGCCGTGGTGCCTCTGTGTGTGTGTGCACGTGCGTGTGCGTGTGTGTGAGTGCGCGTGCCCCCCGCCGCCCCCTCTCCGGTTACGGCCCCAAATAGCCGCCGGCGGCCGCGCTGGAATCCAAGAACCCGATCCGGCGGCGGCGGCCCTTGTGCGACCCTTGTGCGACGCACGGGAAAAGGGGAAAAGAAACCGGGGG
>NW_018364951.1:13250-14506 GCF_002078875.1 Numida meleagris | reverse complement strand
CTGGCACCTGGCCCAGGGGACGCAGGGACCCTCATTAATCAGCGCGGATTAACGAGGCACAGGGGAACGGGGGCAGTGTCCCTGTGTCCTCGTGTCCCCGTCCCGCTGAGATCTGTCCCTGCGACCTGGCAGAGCTGGCCACGGGGACGCAGCGCTGCCACCCCCCCAGGGGAGGACAACCCACCCCCACCCCAGGGCAGGGCCAACCCCGCTGGCTGCGGTATTTAGGGCCCCGGGACGGGACGTGGCCCCAGAGCGGTGGCAGCCACTCCTGGCTCAGGTGTCCTGGGGTGAGTGGGGACGGAGGGGAGAGGTGGAGATGTGGGGGCCTGGGGGGTGGGGGCAATGTGCTGGGGTGGCTTTGGGGTGGTCAGGTCCTAGAGCGTGTCCTCCAGGTGTCGGTGTCCCCAGCGTTTCAGTGTCTCCATTTTGCCACGTGGGTGACCCCAGGGTCTCGTTACCCCCAGGTTCTGCTTTAGTGTCCCCGAGGTTTCACCGTCCCCAGATTTCCATGTCCCCTCTGTCCTGCTTTGGTGTTTCCAGGGTTTCACTGTCCCCAGGATTTCGGTGTCCCCAGGGTTTCACCGTCCTCAGTGTCCCCATTGCATCCCCAAGGTCACTGTCCCCAGGGCTTCACTGTCCTCACGGTTCCAACCTCCCCAGGACTCCAGGGTCCCCATTTTGCCACGTGGGTGTCCCGAGGGTTACAGTGTCCCCGGGGTCTGGGTGTCCCCAGGGTCCCATTCTCTTGTCCCCAGGACGATGACGGTGACGTACACGTCGCGTGTGGCCACCGCGCGCTTTGGGGGTTTCTCACAGCTGCTGCTGCTGTGGCGTGGGAGCATCTACAAACTGCTGTACCGTGAAGTGCTGCTCTTCCTCGGGGCGTACCTGGGGCTGAGCATGGCGTACCGGTGGGACATGGGGACGTGGGGACATGGGGACGTGGGGACGTGGGGACACGGGGCTGAGCATGGCATACCAGTGGGACATGGAGACGTGGGGACATGGGAACATGGGGCTGAGCATGGCGTACTGTTGGGATATGGGGACATATGGGGGACACTGGGGCCGTGGGGGACAGTGGGGACATGGGGACACATGGTGACACGGGTGGCAGTGGTGACCCATCTGTCTTCCCCCCCCCCCATAGGTTTCTGCTGTCGGAGCCACAGCGGCGCCTCTTTGAGAAGCTGGTGCTGTACTGCGACCGCTCCGCAGAGCTCATCCCCGTCGCCTTTGTGCTTGGTCAGAGC
>NW_018364951.1:7787-10510 GCF_002078875.1 Numida meleagris | reverse complement strand
CCCCAGCCCAACACAGAACCCAAAACCTCCTGCAGCCCCACACCCCAGGCTCGGTGGAGGGGGGGGGGCGGTTCCTGAAGGGTGTGGGGAGTTTTAGGGTGCTCCCCTAACCCCCCCACAGGTTGGCAAAGGAGGAGATGCAGTTCCAACCATTGGAGGATATTGGGGAGACCTCTGAGCCCACCCCGCAGCCCCCCCCAGGCGCCTTCAGCTGCCACTTCTCCCTCCTACGCCGCAAGAACAGCGCCAGCTGTGAGGGGGGGCATGGGGCTGAGCCCCCCCCAGGGGCACCCACTGAAGGAGATGGGGACAGCCTGGGGGGGGACACAGCTGTGCTGCTGGGGAGCGTCACAGGGGAGTCGCCCCACAGCTGGGACCCGCGCCCCGGAGATGACATGGTATAGGTGGGAGGGGCCCAAAATGTTGCCCCCCCGACACCCCCCCCCACCCATGCTGGGGCTCATCCTATACGAGCCCCTGGACAACCCCTTAAACGGAATAAGCCCCATAACCCTGATCTCATGGCTTTATTGAAAAAGAGGTTTGGGGGAGGGCGGTGGGGAAATAAACCCCTCCCCGGGGGGAAAAAGAGGCTACAAAAATAGAAGTGCTAAAAGCCCCCCTCCACCAAAGAGGGGTGCGGGGTCTGCCCCCCACAAAGAGGAGAGGGGCAGATCAGTAGTGTCAGAAACGGGTCCAGCCCAGCTGGGGGTGGGGGGCAGCCCCAAGAGACTCCCCCAGATCATGAGCCCGTGGGGGTCAGCGGTTGGGGGGGCGGCCGTGGGGGGGCCGTGCACGGCGGGCAGCTGTGGCCAAGCGCTGCTGGGCCAGGAACGAGCGAGGCCCGCTCCTGGGGGGGGTCCCCAGGGCCCCCTCCTCGCGTGTCTGCTGCTGCAACGCCAAACCCTGAAGGGGGTGGGGGGGACATGAGATGAGTGTGGGAACGTCCTCACTCCCCACAATGTGTATTTGACCCCCTAGGGGGGTATTCTTGCCCCCCACCCTCTGTATTTGCTCCCCACCCCACTTACCATGTTGTACCAAGCGGTGACCAACAGCCGCTCCTCACGCTCCTGCTGCGCCCGGCTCCGCTCATAGTCATTCTGAGCAGGCAACCATGAAGGTGGGGGGGTTCAGCGGAATTGTGCCCCCCCAGCCCCACCTCCCTGAGCCCTCTCTCACCTCCAGGTGCCGGATTAGAGCGTCCTTCTCCTGCAGTTGGTTCCTGAGGGCACGCAGGACAGGGGCGGTGTGGGGGGGCTCCACTGCCCGCATCACCTTGGGGGGAAGGCAACAATATCAGACCCACCTGAACCCCAATATAAGGTATTCCCAAAGTGGGGGGAGCAGCTCTGAACGCCCCCTGCCTAGAGCCGTGAGCGGATAAAAGGGGGGGAAGGAGGACCCAAAGGCCCTCACCCCTTTTATCAACCTGGGGGGGAGGGGGGGCAGATCCCCAGCCCCACTCTGCTCACCTCTTTGTTGGGGTCTCCTTGCAGCCCCACTGCCCTCACGGCCTCCAGCCTGTGGATATGGGAAGTGGGGGGGGGGGGGGGGGGGGTCAAAGCAGAGGAAATGCAGACACGGGGTGGGGAGGGGGGGCCAAGACGGACACCCCCTTGCCTGCCCCATACCTGTCAATGTCGCGGAGCTGCCGCTGCAGCCGGTCCCGCTGCAGCCGTAGTGCCGCCTCCTGCGCCTGCAGCCTCTGGTTCTCCTGCTGCAGCCGAGCCACTGTCTCCCTGGAGGCCCAAAGTGTGTGTGGGGGGGGGTCAGGGCGGGTGGGGCAGCACTGAGGCTTGAGGACCCCCCCTCCCCTCCCACGCACCCACCTGAGCTCCGCGGGGAGGATTTCGGCCGCCAGGTTTCCTGCTGGGGCCGTGCTCCCATCCATGACTGCATCTAAAGGGGAGAAATATACATTTAATTTGGGTGAGGGGGAACAAGGTGGCACCCCCGGGGGGTCCCCAGCATCATTGTCTCTGCCACCACAGGGGCAGCGCCCTCCAAAACAAGGAAAACGCAGAAACGTGCCCAACCCCAGAAGGAAGATCACGATGATCCCTATGGGGTCTGTGCCCCTCCCGCCCCGTCCCAGGACCCCCACTCACCTGCCTGCTGCAGGCAGCTCTGCTGCACCTGGGCGCAGCGCAGCTCCTCGTTGGCCTCGCGCAGAGCATCACGCTCCTCCAACAGCCGCTGAGGGGGCAGAGGGGGTAACAGGGATCAGCAGGAAATGAGAGGGAATATGGGGGGTGGGATCATGGGGGGGTGGGGTTCTGGGGAGGGGGTCTCACCTCCCTCTCTTGGCTCAGCGCCTCGAACCGCTCCTGCAGGCTGCGGCACTCCCTCTGCCACCGCTCCGCCTGCAGCGCCGCCGCGGCCTGCTGCCCGCTCAGCTCCTCCACCTGCGGGTGGGGCCCGTCCTGACCACGCCCCCTCCTCGCCGGCCCCGCCCACGTGCGGTTACTCTCACCACGCCCCGAAGAGCCTGCCCCACCTGGCCCCGCCCACTGCCCACCTGGCCCCGCCCACTGCTGAGACCACACCCCAACCCCATCAGGTTGGCACACCTGACCCCGCCCCTAGCTTTACGGCCACGCCCCCATCCCCATAGCCACGCCCCCCAGCTCCAACTCAGCCCCAGGAAGCCCCAACCCTTGTTTGAAGCCACGCCCACCACCCTGTGGCCACACCCCCTCCCCCCAGCCCCGCCCACACAC
>NW_018364951.1:4310-6299 GCF_002078875.1 Numida meleagris | reverse complement strand
CCGTCATCACTCCATGCTGCACTGCCTCATCCAGGGTCATGATGCGTTGGATGTGCTCTGTGTTTTTTGGGGGGCACGGATGGGTTACGAGGTGTGGGGGGTCATTTTGGGGTGCTCAGCAGTGCCCCCCCACGCCCACCTTCCCTCCTCTCGCAGCTGACGGCGCAGCCCAGCACCAGTCGCACCAATTTGCCCAGTTGCTCTGGGTCGGCGCATTGGGCTGCCAGGACCACGTCGGGGACATGGCGCTCTGCCACCGCCTGGCCCAGCACCTGGGAGGGGTACAGGGGGGGGGTAAGGTCCAAGGATGGGACCTCCCTCACCCGGGAATCCCCCACCCCAAATACTTGGCTTCCCATACTCACATCCTGCCAGTATTCCAGCACACTCTGCAACACCTTCTGCAGGTTGCTTGCCTGGTGAGCAAAAAAATGGGACACCCCCCCAGACCCCCAGATGAACCCCTCGCCCCCCAAACTCCTCCCTAGTTAATTCCCCAACAGAGCCCCCCCAGCTGGGGGCCCCTTAACTACCCTCCCCCAAACTATTAGAGGGCCCTATAATTACTCCCCAATAAACCAACCAGGGGCCCCATCTGTAATTAGCTCCCACCAAATGGGAACACCACATGCTAAGCCCCCCCTAAATTAACATCTCCATGATTAGCACTCCCCAATTAGCACTCCCCAACCAATAGCCCCTCACTGCCCCCCTTCAAACCCATTCTCCCCCAGTTCCCTTCCCTAGCACCTTCAGCCTCCAGTTGTCCTCAGCACCACTCTGGATGCAGCCCAGCCATGTCTCATTGAACCAGGAGGAGTCACTGGGGGGGGGGGGGGGGGGGGAACACAAATTTAGACACCCCTCCCAGGATGAGGAGCTGGTATTGCCCCACTGTGGCTCCCCCCCCCACAATTACTCACATGCAGTGGAGGACATGAGCCAGGGTCACCCCAGTGGTGAGGTCCTGGGGGGAGGTGCAGGGCGAGGGGGGGTCAAAGGTCTGCAGCTGTGGGGGGGTCACATAGGAGGGTTGGCACCACATCCCAAAAAAAACACCACAGTGGGGCTGAGAACCTTCATCGTTCTAATTGGCAGATCCCTTAAAAATGGGGAACTAATCCCCCCCTCCCCCAAAATGGGGGAAGCCAAGGAGAGGGGCATAGGGCCCATGGGAAGACACAGAGCCCGGACGGCGGGGGGGTCAGAGGTCACCACGAGGGGTAACACAGCCACGGGGAGGGGTCCTGGCGGGGGGAGTCCCGGCCCCCCCCTTACCCAAGGGAGCAGCGGCCTGCAGCACTCCGACCCCGCCGCCATGGTGGCCGCCGGTCCGCCACGAGCACAGAGCCGCGCCCAGAGCGGCCGCACCTGCGGGCCACGCCCCCTTGTGGGACCTTCTGGACCACTGAGGCACTACCAGAGCGGCCCCACCTGCCGGCCCCGCCCACAACGCCATCTTGGGAGGGGGCGTGGCCTCGTGGGGTCAGCCCGGGCCGCCGCGCCTTTTCCCCCGCGGCACGGGATTGGCTGCGCCGCCCCGATGACGTCAGCGATGAACCCGGCGACTCGAGGTGCGTCATCACCACGAAGTGGGGAGGGGGGAAGGAAGAGTGGTGTCGTCATGGGAACGCAGCCCCCGGCACTTCCGATTCCAGGTCTTTGGGGCTTGGACACCCTCAAAGTTTGGTCCTGGGGGGTCCCAGAGCCCCCAGTGGGGTTACAGAGCCCCCCCAGCATGGTCCCACTGTTTCTCCAGTGTTCCCAGAACGGCTGACGGCCTCTCCAGTGCTCCCAATATAGTCCCATCCCCTCTCCCCCAGTGCTCCCAGTATGGCTGAGGTCTGCCGCAGTGCTGCCCATATATTCCTGTGGTACTCCCAGTGCCGCCCCCCTCCCCTCACTGTGTTTGCAGTGCTCCTCCCCCCTGTTCTTGCTGTGTCTGCCTCGGGGCATGCTGGGAATTCCCCCCCACATCTCTGCCCCCCC
>NW_018364951.1:0-1100 GCF_002078875.1 Numida meleagris | reverse complement strand
GTGCCTCAGTTTCCCCTATGAGGCTGAGCAGGCTGGGGGGTCTGGGGGTGGGCACAGGGTTGATTTTGGGCGGCGTATTTGGGGGGTTGTGGAGGAGGGAATACATTCTGAGACCACCCCTCCCAGATGTTTGTGGACACTGTCGGTCCGTGGGTCCTATGGTGTCCCCCCCATCTCCGGGCAGCACTATAGGACCGCCCCCCCCCTTCCCCAGTGACCCTATAGACTACGTTTCCCAGAGTGCTTTGCGCGGCCCCGCCCCTGCCTCTGCGAGGCCCCGCCCCCCACGATGGCGCTGGCGGCGTTGGAGCGGGACCCCGCGGGCGGGGGTCTCTTCGCCTCCCCCGTGCCCCCCCCGTGCCGCAGCCGCCCCTGCGTGCTGGGGGTGGACGAGGCGGGGAGGGGCCCAGTGCTGGGTGAGGGGAGGGAAAGCAGCGGGACCGGGGGGTTTAACGCGGGGGGAGGGCTGCGCGCGGCGCGGGTTTTGAATGGGGAAGTCCCGTTATCTGGTTGGCTGGGGGGAGGGTCACTGTGTTGGGTTTTATATGGGGAGGGGATTCTGTTATGTTGGGGGTGGGCGGGTACCCTTATATCCGCACTAATATGGGGTGGGGGTCCCGTTCTACAGGGAATTGTATGGGGGGGCATTTTGTTACGTGAGGTATTGTGGAGTACTGTTATATGGGGCTTGTTGGGGGGGGAATGTCTCCCCATATCCCCCCCTATATTGTATGGGGTCGGGGGTCCCATCCCTTGGGGTGTACATGGGGGGGGTCCTGTGATACCGGGCTTTGTATGGGGGTGGGGGACCCTGTTATCTCAGGGTTTGTATGGGATGGAGAAGCTCTGTTACGTCAGAGTTTATATGGGGTGGGCTGTGTATAGGGGGTGCTCTGTAATGGGGCGGGGGAGGGGGGCACGAGATTGGAGTTTATATGGGACGAGGGTTTTATTGTATCAGGGTTCATGTGGAGTGCGGTTTCGTGGGGGTCTCCTTCATCACCCCTCCCTTATTCTCAATCCCCCGTGCCCCCACCCCCCCCAGGCCCCATGGTGTACGCGATCTGCTATTGCCCCCTGGAGCAGCTGCAGGAGCTGGA
>NW_018364950.1:14725-16658 GCF_002078875.1 Numida meleagris | reverse complement strand
ACTCAAGTGGGGAAACCGAGGCGCAGACCCACACTCTCCCCCCTCCTAACCCAACCCATCCTGCCCTCCAGAGGGGAAACTGAGGCACGGCCCCGCTCTAATCCTCCTCCACCTCCTCCTTTATGACCACCGCTTGCCCGGCTCCATCCCTCCCCCCTCCTGGAGAATCCCCCCCCTCCCGAAACAGCTCCAGCACCCCCAGCTCCCCCAGCCTCGCCCTCGCCTGCTCCTCCCAGCCCTTATTGGCGCGGGCGCTGCGGGGCGAGGGGTGGGGGAACCCTTCAATCCGTACGGTCACCCCGGCGGCAGCCAGGGCCCGGCGAGCTCTCTGCTCCGCGAAACGCCCGACCCCCACCACCATCCGCACCCCCAGCAGCCCCACGGCTCGGGCCAGCGCCCGGTCACACAGCCCCATCAGTTGGACTCGCTGAGCCGGGGGCAGCTCGCTCGGGGCCAGGTTGCGACCGCTGGGGGCGAGGAAGAGGAGGGGACAGTGGTTGTGGACGAAGCAGTGACGGAAGAAGACGTGGGGGTCGGGGCAGAGGGTCCGGACGAGCCCCCAGAAGCGGGTGCCGCTCACCTCCGCCCGCTTGCAGGTCAAACCCAGCACCGGGCGCTTGGGGTGCTCGGACGGCGGCTTCCCCACCTCGCCGCTGATCCCCAGCCACTCGCGGACGTGCCGGGTTTCACCAAACGGGACCTGGGGGGACAGGAGGAAGGGGTCAGGGGGGACAGAGGCCGCCCCACCTTGGGATCTGGGGGGGGGGCACGGCTGCCCCAAAACACTGCAGAGATGTCCCGGCCTCGATTTCCCTCCCCTCTGACTGCGTGGGCCCCCCATAAGCACCCCTCCGTGACTCCTGGTCCTCTCTGAGCCTCAGTTTCCTCCCCCCTAGGTTGCACAAGGGGTCTGTGCGCACTCCCCTTGGGTACAGCCGCCCCCTGACGCCTCTGGAGCTGCCCCATCTCCCTGTGCCTCGGTTTCCCTGCCCTCCGGCTCCACGGGGACAGCGTGCAGTGCCGCAGTGAGCCCTCCACGCTTCAGCTTCCCCCCCCTTTGGGCTCCACGAAGCCCCGTGGGGTGCACAGACGCTGTCCCCTCGGCAGAGCCGCTCTCGAACGCCCCAGAGCTCTCAGTTTTCCTGGCCTCCATCTCCGTGAGGGCAAAGCAGGTCAGCGCACACTGCCCCCCGTGCACCCCACGCAATCCCCGGGCCTCAGTTTCCTCCACGAGCACACGCAGACTCCCCCCAATCCCACGTACCCTCGCTTTCCCCCTCCCACCACCCTCAGCAGGCGCAGACGTAACCCAAGCCTCGTCCCACCCCCCTCCCCGCCCCGTGCCTCGGTTTCCCCAGCCGCACCCCGGTCTGGGCCATCCCGAAGGGGCCGGGGTTCATGCCCAGGAAGAGGACTCGCTTGGGGCCGCGGCAGTAGCGGCGCACGAAGTCTCGGTGCGGTTCCCAGGCGTAGTCCAGGGGGCTGTAGACGTGGCTGACGGGCGCCCCGAAGGGCGGCAGCTCCCGCAGCAACGCGCTGTGCTCCTGCTCCAGCTGCAGGAACCTCTCGGCCAGCCCCTCCGCCTCCGCTGTCACCGTCGTCGTCGTCGTCGTCGTTGTTGTTGTCACCGGCGGCTCCGCGCTGCCCGTGCTCTCCTCCATGCTGCCATCGCCCGCCGGCTGCTGCGCCTGGGGACACAAAGGGGAGGGGACGGTGCCATCCCCACGGCGGACCCCAGAGCCCCGGGGGGGGGCGGAGGGGGAGGGGACACGGAGAGGCCGCAGGGGGAGGCACAGGGGAGGGCGGCAGCAGCGCCCTGTGGGGCACACGGGTGTGAGGTGGGAACGGGGGCAGCCCCACAGGCTCGGAACCCTCCCCTTAACACAGCAGCCCCGCTCCGAACTGCCCCCCCCCACGGCGCCCAGCTGCCCCC
>NW_018364950.1:11446-12089 GCF_002078875.1 Numida meleagris | reverse complement strand
GTGTCCCCATTGAGGGGGATGTGTCCCCACAGCTGCGTGTCCGTCCCCACTGTGGTGGCACTGGGTGCCTGACCCCATGTGCCAGCCCCCATGGCTGCGTCCCTGTCCCCATTGCTGGCTGCCCACCCCAGCATTGTGACACTGGGTGTCACCCATCTGCACCTATGGGTGTCCCCCCCCAGCCGTGCTGCGCCCATCACTGGGTCCCTGTCCCCTGCATTGGTGACAACGAGGTCCTGTCCCCATGGAGGTGACATCTCACTCCTGTCTCCATCACTGGGTTCCTGCTTCCATCGAGGTGATGCTGCATTCCTGTCTCCATCGTAGGGACACTGGGTTCCTGTCCCCTCTGTTGGTGACACTGGGTGCCTGTCCCTGTCACAGGGACGTTGGGTTCCTGCTCCCATTGAGCTGACACTGCATTCCTGTCCCCACGGAGGTGACATCGCATTCCTGTCCCCATCACTGGGCACCTGTCCCCCATGCTGGTGACACTAGGTGCCTGTCCCCATCATAGTGACACTGGGTTCCTGCTTCCATCGAGGTGATGCTGCATTCCTGTCCCCATCATAGGGACACTGGGTTCCTGTCCCCATCACTGGGCACCTGTCCCCTCAGTCGGTGACACTGGGTGCCTGTCCCC
>NW_018364950.1:6659-9344 GCF_002078875.1 Numida meleagris | reverse complement strand
CGGAGCGAACCACAACGGGTTTGTTCTTTTCAGGTGGGTTTGGTGGCAGCCGCGGTGGCGGCGGTTATGGCGGCGGCGGAGACGGCTATAATGGATTTGGCAATGACGGTAAGGCCAGAGCGGGATTTCTCCCGGGGCCGGTGGCCAACGCTCCCCGCCTCTTGCCACGAGCCGAGGACGCCAGCCTGCCCCGTGGCCTGGCCCACACCGCGGACGCAGCCGACCTCAATGCCGAACCCGGAGCCCGGCCGCCACGCGCCCGCCGGGACGGCTGTCGGAGCTCAGCCCCCTTTTTTCCTTTCCCCCCCCACCTTCAGGTTACGGCGGCAGCGGTCCCGGTTATTCCGGCGGCAACCGGGGCTACGGTGGCAGCAGCACCTACGACGGCTACAACAACGGCGGGGGGGGCTTCGGGGGCGGCAGCGGAGGCCGCCGTCCTGCCCGGGGACCCGCGCTCGCCGTGCGGAACGGGCTCTCCGAAGCCGGCACAGGTGAGAGCCCAGCGCCGAGTCCGGGTTCCCCTTTAAGGCAGCTCCTGCCCTGGGCTGTCTGGGTGCTGCTCCCCGTCAAGTTCTGGTTGGAGGGTGCTGAGCTTCCGCCCATTGAAGCCTTTGTGGCTGCAGGGTGCCTGCAACCTTGCCGTTAAATCCTGGCCTTGGGTGCCACCCTGCTCCCTCTTAAGCTCCCTATGGTTGTGCAATGTGTCCAGGCTCCTTCCATCCATGGGTGCTGGTCATTAAACCCTTCTCCAGCCACAGTGCACCTCCAGGCTGCCCATTAAATCCTGGTTGTGGGGCACCTCCAGGCTGCCCATTCCATCCCGGTCCCATTAAACTGCTCGTCCAGCCCCGTGGAGCCTCAGGACTCCCTGCTTTGCCATGAGGTGGCTTTGGGATCTCCATTAAACCTCGGTTATGGGGTGCCCTCAAACTCCCCATAGCTCCCTCCAGCCACGGCGCATCTCCATGCTTCCCATCATACCCTGGTTGTGGGGCTACCTCAGGGCTTTTTCCCATCACATCCCACTTGTGGGGTGCTCCCATGCTTCCCTTTACATCCTGGCTGGAGGGGTGCCTCCGTGCTTCTCAGCACATCCCAGTTGTGGGGTGCTCCCATGCTTCTCAGCCCCCCCGGTTTTTGGGTTTTTGGGGATCCTCCTGTTACATCCCAGTTGTGGGGAACCTACAGGGTTCTTCCCATCACACCCTGGTTGTGGGGCTGGGGGGCACCTCCACGCTTCCCATCACATCCCACTCGTGGGGTGCTCCCGTGCTTCCCACACACCCAGGTTTTGGGGTCGGGGGGGGGGGAACCTCAAGGCTTTTTCCCATCATATCCCAGTAGTGGGGTTACTTTCCCACTTCCCCCCCCCCCTTCCCAGTTGTGGGGTCCCTCAGCGCTCCCCATTGACCCCCATGGCCGCGGGTGCTCATCGAGCCCGGNATGTTGGGGGGGGGAGGACCCCCAGGCCCCGGCTCAGCGCTGAGCAAGGCCGCACCGAGCAGGGCCGGGCCTGTTGGGGGGGTTAGGACGGATACAGCCACCTCAAGACCCCCAAGGCCTCCCCCTCAGCTCCTGTCCTCCCTCAGATCGCCACCACAGCACCCAGAGCCCCCTCCCCCCGCAGGCTCCGGCCCGGCCCCGCTCAACACCCGGCGGAACCCCCCGAGCCGCCGCCGTTACTCCGCGCCCGGCGCTGCGCTGAAGAGAACGGCGCCCCAGGCCCAGCGGCTCCTCCCATTGGCTGCCGCCACTTTACGCCTCCGCCCCCCCGCGCTCCCATTGGTTGGGTGCACCGTCGCTCACCGCCGACTGTTCACACCTGCTTATGCGCCGCCACGCCCCCGCCTCGCCTCTATTGGCCGAGCGCGCCGTCGCTCATCGCCAAAACCCTTCCCTCCTTCGCTGCCATTGGCCGAGACTCCCGCTACTCGCTCCCGCCCCTTGCTGCTGCCATTGGTCCGTGCCGCTGCCAATTTCCCCGCCGGAGCCCGCCCCCAGCCTGCCCCCCATTCATCCGCCGCCCGCCGCCGCTACCTGCCCGGAGAGCGGCACCGGAGCGGGTCCGTCCGCCGCGCTCTCACCGCCCCTCCGAGCCGCCGCCGCTCCGCGCTCCGCCCGCCAAAACCCAGCCGTAGCGCGCAGGCGCCGCCAACCCCGCAGCACGCATGCGCCCTCCATCCCCTCCTCAACTCCCCCCTCCCTCCCCCTCGCGCTGCGCATGCGCTGAGCGCGGTGCACCTTGGGCGCTGCCGGGCGGGCGGCCCCCGCTCGCCGCTGATGCCGGGAGTCGCCGCTGATGCCGCCCGCCGCGCTGCGCAGTGCTCGCCGACCTCCGCCGGTCCCGCCGTGGGGCAGCGCTGAATGACGGCGGTGCCGGCCAATGAGATTCGAGCCGGCGCCGCGCTAGCCAATGAGCGGCAGGCGAGAGGTGGGACCGCCAGTGAGAGAGCAAATCGGCGGAGAGCTGGGGAGTCTCCGGGTCGGAGCGGGAAAAGCAGAGCGGGGCGGAGCCGCGCCAGCCTTATCCAATCGACGAGGAGCAGAGGCGGGAGCTCCCTCCTCCCCACCAATTAGCGGTGGTGGCGCGGGCGGAGCAGCCGAACGCAACCAATGAGCCCGCAGCGCTCCCTCCCGCCGGCCAATGGGAGGCGGCGCGGGGGCGCGGGGCTGCGGGCGCCGCCC
>NW_018364950.1:0-1871 GCF_002078875.1 Numida meleagris | reverse complement strand
TGCGGGTAGCCCTGTTGGTAGCAGCTGGGGGGGGGCTTTGGGTCGCGCTGGGCCCTGGGAATGGAGGGTGGGGCTTCACTGGGGTCTGCGGAGCCCCATGGGATTCGTCAGTGGGTGGGGGCCTTTGTGGGATTGGGTGGGAGCATGGGAGGTGTCTGGGGGCGGGGGGAGTGTCTGTAGTAGTGAGTGGGACCGTAGGAAGGGTCTTGGGGGTTACAACAGGGTGAGGACCCCCCCGCAGAATTCACTTGGGGGTGGGAGGCCTTTCTAGGAGTGGGTGACATCATATGAAGGGTCTGGGGGGGGACAAGAGAGCGAGGACCTCCGTAGGATTCAGTGGGGAGGGTTGGGGGTGCCTGTAGGAGTGGGTGTGCCCATAGGAAGGGTCTTGTTGGGGGTGGGGACCCCCCGTGGGGTTCACCTGGGGGTCAGCAGTGTCTATAGGGGCACTTAGGACTATTGGAAGAGTCTGGGGGGAACAGAGGGAGAGGGCAGCGCTGGGGGGCTCCCAGGGAGGGGATTGGGGTCCAGAAAGACCCAGTGTGGTGTGGGGGCAACGGGGCCCGCGTGAGATGGGGGTGAAGGCTGGGGAGAACCTGGGGATCCTATGGGGGAGGGAGGGTTATGGGGCCTCCTGGAGGTGCGGGGGTGCTGAGGGGTCCCATAGGGTTGGGGCTGTGTCCCGTGGCGCTCACCCTTGTGCTGTTGCCTTCCCGCAGTCTCCAAAGGAGCCGGAGCAGCTTCGCAAGCTCTTCATCGGCGGCCTCAGCTTCGAAACCACAGACGAGAGCCTCCGCAGCCACTTTGAGCAATGGGGCACCCTGACCGACTGCGTGGTGAGCAGCGTGGTGGGCAGGGCGACGGGGCAAGGGGTGAAGGGGTGAATGCCTGCCCCCCACCCCCCCACACCCCCCTGGGGGGACGCTGTGGTGCTGTTGTCACCGCTCAGCCCAGCAGGTGCCACAGCAGCGGGGTCCGAGGGGGGTGGGGATGGAGACGTGTCCCCAGGACACCCCCACGTGTCCCCAGGATGGGGCTCAGGGATGCGCTGAGGTTTGGGGGGCTCAGGGATGCGCTGGGCCCCCCCCCCCCGAGCTGGGGCTCCTCTGTTGTGACGGGGCTGTGTGCTGCCAGGTGATGAGGGACCCGAACACCAAGCGCTCCCGCGGCTTCGGCTTCGTCACGTATTCCTCGGTGGAAGAAGTCGACGCCGCCATGAACGCTCGGCCGCACAAAGTCGACGGCAGAGTCGTTGAACCAAAGAGAGCCGTGTCCAGAGAGGTAGGGAGGAAACACCACGGCCGAGCTGGGCCCGTGTGAAGCTCGGGCATTGCCCCGGCTCGGCCTCAAAGAGCTGGGACGCTGCACGCTGCCTTCAGGGCACCTCCCGGCCCCCAAACCCACCCCGCGTTCTCCCCCCAGGACTCGCAGCGACCCGGGGCCCACCTCACAGTCAAAAAAATCTTCGTGGGCGGCATCAAGGAAGATACAGAAGAGCATCACTTGAGAGACTATTTTGGCCAGTATGGCAAAATCGAAGTCATTGAGATCATGACGGACCGCGGCAGCGGCAAGAAGAGGGGCTTCGCCTTCGTCACCTTCGACGACCACGACTCCGTCGACAAGATAGTCAGTAAGTGCGGGGCGCTGGGGGGGCCGGGGGCTCGGTGACACCGCCCCGTGACCTGCCCCCCTACCCCCGACCGTCCCCGCAGTTCAGAAATACCACACTGTGAACGGGCACAACTGCGAGGTGAGGAAAGCCCTCTCGAAGCAGGAGATGGCCAGCGCCTCAGCCAGCCAGAGAGGTGAGCGGCCGCCTCGCGCCCACCTGAGCCCGCAGCTCCCACCTGCGCCGCTCCTAAGGACCC
>NW_018364949.1:20512-22782 GCF_002078875.1 Numida meleagris | reverse complement strand
GGACCCACAAGTGGGACCCACAAGTGGGACCCACAAGTCAGACCCACAAGTGGGACCCCTAAGTGACCCCAAGTGAGACCCACAAGTCGGACCCACAAGTGGGACCCACAAGTCAGACCCACAAGTGGGACCCCTAAGTGACCCCCAAGTGAGACCCACAAGTCAGACCCACAAGTGGGACCCACAAGTGGGACCCACAAGTGGGACCCCAAAGTGACCCCCAAGTGAGACCCACAAGTCAGACCAACAAGTCGGACCCACAAGTGGGACCCACAAGTGAGACCCACAAGTCGGACCCACAAGTGAGACTCACAAGTCAGACCCACATGTGGGACCCACAAGTGAGACCCACAAGTCGGACCCACAAGTCGGACCCACAAGTGAGACCCACAAGTCGGACCCACAAGTCAGACCCCAAAGTGAGACCCACAAGTGGGACCCACAGTGACTCCCAACTGAGACCCACAAGTGGGACCCCCAAGTCAGACCCACAAGTGGGACCCCAAAGTGACCCCCAAGTGAGACCCCCAAGTGAGACCCACAAGTGGGACCCACAAGTCAGACCCACAAGTCGGACCCACAAGTGGGACCCCAAAGTGGGACCCATGGTGACCCCCAAGTGCGACCCACAAGTGGGACCCCCAAGTCAGACCCACAAGTGGGACCCCAAAGTGACCCCCAAGTGAGACCCACAAGTGGGACCCACGGTGACCCCCAAGTGGGACCCCTAAGTGGGACCCGCAGGTGAGACCCACAAGTGGGATCCACAGTGACCCCCCAAGTGGGACCCACAAGTGAGACCCACAAGTGAGACCCACGGCAACCCCCAGGTGAGACCCATAAGTGGGACCCACGGTGACCCCCAAGTGGGACCCCTAAGTGGGATCCACATTGACCCCCAAGTGCAACCCACAAAGTGGGACCCCCAGGTGAGACCCACAGGTGAGACCATGACCCCCGACCCCGTGACCTTTGACCCCGTGACCCCCGACCCTGTGACCTTTGACCCCCGTACCGTGCCGTCCCATGACGCTGCTGAGCACCACAATGGGACCCCTAACAAACCCCATGATCCCCTGACCCCTTCCCCGTGACCCCCAACCTCTGACCCCTTGACCTATGACCTTTGACCCCGTGACCGTTGCCCCGTGACCTTTGACCCCCGTACCGTGCCGTCCCATGACGCTGCTGAGCACCACGATGTGACCCCATGACCCCTAACCCTAACCATGCCCCCTGACCTTGTGACCCCGAACCCTGACCCTGTGACCCCTCCCCCTTGACACCCGGCCCCGTGACCTTTGACCCCGTGACCTTTGACCCCTGACCCCGTACCGTGCCATCCCATGACGCTGCTGAGCACCACGATGGGACCCCATGACCCTAACCAACCCCATGCCCCCATGACCTCTGACCCTTGGAACCCCAACCCCCCATGACCCCTGACCTCCGACCCCATGACCCCTGACCCCGTGACCTTTGACCCCCCTGTACTGTGCATTCCCATGACGCTGCTGAGCACCACAATGCGACCCCATGACCCCAACCAACCCCATGACCCCTAACCCTAACCATGACCCATGACCCCGTGACCCCCGACCCCGTGACCTCGTGACCCCTGACCCCGTGACCTTTGACCCCTGTACTGTGCATTCCCATGACGCTGCTGAGCACCATTATGTGACCCCATAACCCCAACCAACCCCTGACCCCGCGACCCCTGACCCCATGACCTTTGACCCCGTGACCCATGACCCCGTGACCCCTGACCCCGTGACCTTTGACCCCCCATACCGTGCCTTCCCATGACGCTGCTGAGCACCACAATGGGACCCCTAACATGACCCCAACCAACCCCATGATCCCCAACCTCAGACCCCTTGACTCCATGACCGTGTGACCCCTGACCCCGTGACCCCCCGACCCTTGACCTTTGACCCCGTGACCTTTGACCCCCGTACCGTGCCGTCCCATGACGCTGCTGAGCACCACGATGTGTCCGCGGCGGCGCCGCTTCATGTGGGGCAGGACGGCTCGCACCACGCGCACCACCCCCACCACGTTGGTGTCCAGCACGCGCTGCACCTCCGCCAGCGCCGTGCCCTCCAGTGGCCCCACCAGCCCCACGCCCGCGTTGTTCACTTGGGGGGCAGACCCACAAGTCGGACCCACAAGTCAGACCCACAAGTCAGACCCATGGATCTGCCCCACATAGCCAGAGCACTGCCCCATAGCGCTGCCCCACCAGCCCCACACCAGCGTTGTTCACT
>NW_018364949.1:10716-12586 GCF_002078875.1 Numida meleagris | reverse complement strand
TCCACGCTGTCCCCGTGCAGGCTCATGCATTCCTGCACGGAGCTGTCGCTGCACACGTCCAACTGCTCCACGCGCAGCGTCTGCCCCATGGCCGGCCCCACCGCCGCCTCCAGCGCCCCACTGCGCCGTGGGTCCCGCATCGTCGCGATCACTGCCCCATAGCGACCCACAAGTGCCGTTGGGAGCTATGTCCTGCCCCACAAGTGGCACTTGGGGGCACGTCCCTCCCCATAGCGACCCACAAGTGATGCTGGGGGCCGTATCCCGCCCCACAAGTGACACTGGGGGTCATGTCCTGCCCCACAAGTGGCACTTGGAGGCATGTCCCTCCCCATGGCGACCCACAAGTGGCACTGGGGGGCATATCCTGCCCCATAGCGACCCACAAGCGGCATTTGGAGCTATGTCCTGCCCCACAAGTGGCACTGGGGGCCACGTCCTGCCCCACAAGTGGCACTGGGGCCATGTCCTGCCCCACAAGTAGCACTGGGGGGCATGTCCCACCCCATAGCGACCCACAATTGGCACTGGGGGCCACATCCCGCCCCATAGCGACCCACAAGTGGCATTGGGGGCCATGTTCTGCCCCACAAGTGGCACTTGGGGCCACGTCCTGCCCCATAGCGACCCACAAGTGCCATTGGGGACCATGTCCCGCCCCATAGCGACCCACAAGTGGCACTGGGGGGCATGTCCCTCCCCATAGCGACCCACAAATGGCATTGGGGGCCACGTCCTGCCCCATAGCGACCCACAAGTGGCATTGGGGGCCATGTTCTGCCCCACAAGTGGCACTGGGGGCCACGTCCTGCCCCACAAGTGGCATTGGGGGCCATGTCCCGCCCCATAGCGACCCACAAGTGGCACTGGGGGCATGTCCCGCCCCATAGCGACCCACAAGTGGCACTGGGGGCATGTCTTGCCCCACAAGTGGCACTGGGGGCCATGTCCTGCCCCACAAGTGGCACTGGGGGGCTGGGCTTCACCCCACTGCTGCCCTCCAAGTGGCAATGGATCCCATTGGGGTCTCCTATTGGGGTCTTATAGGGGTCCCCTATTGGGGTCCTTCTGGGGTCCCATTGGGGCCCTATTGGGGTCCTATTGGGGTCCTCTATGGGATTCCTATTGGGGTCTTATAGGGGTCTCCTATTGGGGTCTTATGGGGGTCCCGTTGGGGTCCCCTATTGGGATCTTACTGGGGTCCTATTGGGGTCCCCTATTCGGATCTTATTGGGGTCCCCTTGGGGTCCTTTTGGGGTCCCATTGGGGTCCCCTATTGGGATCTTATTGGGGTCCCATTGGGGTCCCCTATTGGGATCTTATTGGGGTCCCATTGGGGTCCTCTATGGGATTCCTATTGGGGTCTTACAGGGGTCCCATTGGGGTATTATTGGGGTCCCATTGGGGTCCCCTTGGGGTCCCCTATTGGGATCTTATTGGGGTCCCATTGGGGTCCTATTGGGGTCCTCTATGGGATTCCTATTGGGGTCTTACAGGGGTCCCCTCGTGGGGTCCTTTTGGGGTCCCATTGGGGTATGATTGGGGTCCCACTGGGGTCTTTTTGGGGTCCCATTGGGGTCCTATTGGGGTCCTCTATGGGATTCCTATTGGGGTCTTATGGGGGTCCCCTATGGGGTTCTCCTTTTGGGGTCCCATTGGGGTCCTATTGGGGTCCCACTGGGGTCCTATTGGGGTCCTCTATGGGATTCCTATTGGGGTCTTATGGGGGTCCCCTATGGGGTTGTCCTTTTGGGGTCCCATTGGGGTATTTTTGGGGTCCCACTGGGGTCTTTTTGGGGTCCCATTGGGGCCCTATTGGGGTTCTATTGGGGTCTCCTATTGGGGTTTCCTATTGGGGTCCCATTGGGGT
>NW_018364949.1:0-5072 GCF_002078875.1 Numida meleagris | reverse complement strand
TGCCCCATAGATACACCTGCCCCACACGTACACCTGCCCCATAGATACACCTGCCCCATAGATACACCTGCCCCATAGATACCCCTGCCCCACACGTACACCTGCCCCACTGCTTCTCTGCCCCACACGTACCCCTGCCCCATAGATACAACTGCCCCATAGGTACATCTGCCCCATAGATACACTTGCCCCACTGCTTCTCTGCCCCACACATACCCCTGCCCCACATGTACACCTGCCCCATAGATACCCCTGCCCCATAGATACCCCTGCCCCACATGTACACCTGCCCCACTGCTTCTCTGCCCCACACGTACACTTGCCCCATAGATACACCTGCCCCACACGTACACCTGCCCCATAGATACAGCTGCCCCATAGATACCCCAGCCCCACACGTACACCTGCCCCACACGTACACCTGCCCCACACGTACACCTGCCCCATAGATACCCCTGCCCCATAGATACCCCTGCCCCATAGATACACCTGCCCCATAGGTATACTTGCCCCATAGATACAACTGCCCTAGATTCTCTGCCCTACATGTACACCTGCCCCATAGATACACTTGCCCCATAGATACCCCTGCCCCATAGATCATTTGCCCACACGTACACCTGCCCCATAGATACACCTGCCCCATAGATACCCTTGCCCCACACATACTTCTGCCCCATAGATACACCTGCCCCACATGTACACCTGCCCCATAGATACACCTGCCCCACATGTACACCTGCCCCATAGATACACCTACCCCATAGATACCCCTGCCCCATAGATCATCTGCCCACACGTACACCTGCCCCATACATACACCTGCCCCACATGTACACCTGCCCCACACATACCTCTGCCCCATAGGTACACCTGCTCCATAGATACACCTGCCCCATAGATACATCTGCCCCATAGATACCCCTGCCCCACACATACACCTGCCCAATACATACCCCTGCCCCATAGATACACCTGCCCCATAGATACACCTGCCCCACACGTACACCTGCCCCACACATACCCCTGCCCCATAGATACACCTGCCCCATACAGGTAAGAGCTCCACATGTACATCTGCCCCACAAATACACCTGCCCCACAGATACCCCTGCCCCATAGATACCCCTGCCCCACATGTACACCTGCCCCACATGTACACCTGCCCCATAGATACACCTGCCCCACTGCTTCTCTGCCCCACACGTACCCCTGCCCCATAGATACAACTGCTCCATACATACCTCTGCCCCATAGATATATCTGCCCCACTGCTTCTCTGCCCCACAGACTCTCTGCCCCATAGATACACGTGCCCCACTTATCTGCCCCCCCCCACACCTGCCTTGTAAATACCCCTGCCCCATTGATTCTCTGCCCCATAGATAAATTGCCCCATAGATACATCCGTCCCGTAGATACATCTGCCCCACAGATATCGCTCTGCCCCACTGAATACCTGCCCCACAGATACACCTGCCCCACTGACTATCTGCCCCATAGATGCACCTGCTGCAGATACACTTGCCCCACAGGTAACCTGCCCCACTGATAACCTGCCCCATAGATACACTTGCCCCACTGACAACCTGCCCCATAGATACCTCTGCCCTATAGATACCCCTGCCCCATAGATACACCTGCCCCATAGATACACCTGCTGCAGATACACCTGCCCCATAGGTAACCTGCCCCACTGATAACCTGCCCCATAGATAATCTGCCCCACAGATACACCCGCCTCATAGATAACCTGCCCCATAAGTATACCTGCCCCACTGATACATCTCTGCCCCACAGATGTATCTGCCCCACACTCAGCCCCAGATACACCTACCCCACAGGTATCTGCCCCATAGATACACCTGCCCCACTGACAACCTGCCCCATAGATACACCTGCCCCATAGATACACCTGCCCCATAGATACACCTGCCCCACTGNACCTGCCCCATAGATACACCTGCCCCATAGATACACCTGCCCCACTGATTATCTGCCCCATAGATACACCTGCCCCACAGATACACCTACCCCATAGGTATTTCTCCCCCATACATACTCCTGCCCCATAGATACACCTCTGCCCCACAGATAATCTGCCCCACAGATGCACCTGCCCCACAGATACCCCCCCGCCTCTCTTAGCCCCGCCCCTTCCTCTGCACCACCCAATCACAGCCAGCCCCTCCCTTCGCCCCTGCCCCTTCCTCTGCAGCATCCAATCAGCGCCGCCCCCTTAGCCCCGCCCCTTCCCCTGCACCGCCCTATCACAGCCAGCCCCTCCCTTCGCCCCGCCCATGGCCCCTTATCCCCGCCCAATCAGCGCCGCTCCTCCCTTAGCCCCGCCCACAGCACCGCTCCTTCCTTTACACGACCCAATCAGCCCCGCCCCCATCCCCTTAGCCCCTCCCCTTCCTCTNATGGGGTGATGGGGTCAGTTATGGGGTCAGTGATGGGGTGATGGGGTCAGTTATGGCGTCAGTTATGGGGTGATGGGGTCAGTTATGGGGTCAGTTATGGGGTGATGGGGTCAGTGATGGGGTGATGGGGTCGGTTATGGGGTCAGTTATGGGGTGATGGGGTCGGTTATGGGGTGATGGGGTCAGTGATGGGGTGACGGGGTCGGTTATGGGGTGATGGAGTTGGTTGTGGGGTGATGGGGTCGGTTATGGGGTGATGGGGTCAGTGATGGGGTGATGGAGTAGGTTGTGGGGTCAGTTATGGGGTGATGGGGTCAGTTATGGGGTGATGAGGTCGGTTATGGGGTCAGTTATGGGGTGATGGGGTCAGTTATGGGGTGATGAGGTCGGTTATGGGGTCAGTTATGGGGTGATGGGGCCAGTTATGGGGTGATGAGGTCGGTTATGGGGTCAGTTATGGGGTGACAGGGTTGGTTATGGGGTGATGGGGTCAGTGATGGGGTGATGGGGTCGGTTATGGGGTGATGGGGTTGGTTATGGGGTCTGTTATGGGGTGATGGGGTTGGTTACGGGGTCAGTTATGGGGTGATGGGGTCGGTTACGGGGTCAGTTATGGGGTGATGGGGTCGGTTACGGGGTCAGTTATGGGGTGACAGGGTTGGTTATGGGGTGATGGGGTCAGTTAGGGGTCAGTTAACGGGGAATGGGGCCGGTTATGGGGTGATGGGGTCGGTTATGGGGTGATGGGGTCGGTTATGGGGTGATGGAGTCAGTTATGGGGTCAGTTATGGGGTGATAGGGTCAGTGATGGGGAGGTTAGGGGGTGATGGGGTCAGTTATGGGGTGATGGGGTCGGTTATGGGGTGATAGGGTCGGTTATGGGGTGGGGGCACTTATGGGGTTGGTTATGGGGCAGCTATGGGGCAGTTATGGGGCAGCTATGGGGCAGTTATGGGGTCGGGTGTGGGGCTATGGAGTGGGGTCAGTTATGAAACAACTATGGGGCAGTTATGGGGCAGTTATGGGGTCAATCTGGGGTTATGGGGTGGGGTCAGTTATGGAACACCTATAGGGCAGAAATGGGGCAGCTATGGGGCAGTTATGGGGTCGGGTGTGGGGTTATGGGATGGGGTCAGTTATGGGGCAGCCATGGGCTGGTTGTGGGGCAGTTATGGGGCAGTTATGGGGTCGGTGTGGGGTTATGGGGTGGGGTCAGTTATGAAACAGCTATGCGGCAGTTATGGGGCAGTTGTAGGGCAGCTATGGGGCAGTTGTGGGGTTATGGGGTGGGGTCAGTTATGGGGCAGTTGTGGGGCATTTATGGGGCACTTACGGAACAGCTACGGCATAGCTATGGGGCAGTTATGGGGCTATGGGGTGGGGTCAGTTATGAAACAACTATGGGGCAGTTATGGGAGAGTTATGGGGTCGGTGTGGGGTTATGGGGTAGGGATAGTTATGGGGCAGCTATGGGGCAGTTATGGGGCAGCTATGGGGCAGCTATGGGGCTTTGGGGTGGGGTCAGTTATGAAACGACTATGGGGCAGTTATGGGGCATTTATGGGGTCGGTGTGGGGTTATGGGGTAGGGGCAGTTATGGGGCAGCTATGGGGCAGCTATGGGGCTATGGGGTGGAGTCAGTTATGAAACAACCATGGGGCAGTTATGGGGCATTTATGGGGTCGGTGTGGGGTTATGGGGTAGGGGCAGTTATGGGGCAGCTATGGGGCAGCTATGGGGCAGCTATGGCATAGTTATGGGGCAGTTATGGGGCTATGGGGTGGGGTCAGTTATGAAACAACTATGAGACAGTTATGGGGCAGTTATGGGGTCAGTGTGGGGTTATGGGGTAGGGGTCAGTTATGGGGCAGCTATGGGGCAGTTATGGGGTCGGGTGTGGGGTTATGGGGGTGGGGTCAGTTATGGGGCAGTTATGGGGCAGCTATGGGTTCGGGTGTAGGGCTATGGGGTGGGGTCAGTTATGAAACAACTATGGGGCAGTTATGGGGCATTTATGGGGTCGGTGTGGGGTTAGGGGTAGGGGCAGTTATGGGGCAGCTATGGGGCAGCTATGGCATAGTTATGGGGCAGTTATGGGGCTATGGGGTGGGGTCAGTTATGAAACAACTATGGGGCAGTTATGGGGCGGTTGTAGGGCAGTTATGGGGTTGGGTGTGGGGTTATGGGGTGGGGTCAGTTCTGAGGCAGCTATGGGGCAGCTATGGGGCAGCTATGGGGTAGTTATGGGGTAGTTATGGGGCAGTTATGGGGTAGTTATGGGGCAGTTATGGGGCAGCTATGGGGCAGTTATGGGACAGCTATGGGGCAGCTATGGGGCAGCTATGGGATAGTTATGGGGCAGCTATGGGGCAGCTATGGGGCAGCTATGGGGTAGTTATGGGGCAGCTATGGGGCAGCTATGGGGCGCGTTACCGGAGCGCTGGTGGGGTCAGGTCAGGGATTGGCGCCGCTTATGGGATCAGCGCCGCCGGCACCAACCACGTGCACCGGGATTAGCCGCCCTGCCCCACGGAGTCCCGGCCCCACAGATCAGCTGCCCCACACGTACACCTGCCCCATAGATACACCTGCCCCACACGTACACTTGCCCCATAGATACACCTGCCCCACACGTACACCTGCCCCATA
>NW_018364948.1:18496-19877 GCF_002078875.1 Numida meleagris | reverse complement strand
CTGCACGTCCAAGGTAGAGAAATAGCAGAGCCGCGCCGCCTCGTCTCGCAGGTCGGGCCGCCCGCAGGCCGGGCAAACCAGGTCGGTCACGGCCCGCTCCTTCACCCCGATGGTGAAATGCTGCCGGAAGCACTCGGGGCACAGCGCGCACTCGCAGCCCGTCAGCCACCGCATCTGCGGGACCGCATCGAGCCCGGCCCCTCGTTAAAACCAAAAAAAAACCCCTCACGGCTTAAAAAACGGCGCTCTGAGGGCTCAAAATGGCGCCGCGGGCGCTCGCACAGCCCACAAAATGGCGCCCGCCGCGCTCCACAAAATGGCGGCGCCGCCGCTGAGGGGGGGCGGTTCCCATGGCAACTCCCGCCTTTTTTTTTGCCGTTCCCATGGCAACTCCCGCCGCTCCGCCTGGCCCCGCCCACCGTTCCCATAGCAACTCGCGCCGCTCCGCCTGGCCCCGCCCCCGTTGCTATGGCGACGACGCGTCGCTCGGGGGGGCGGTTCCCATGGCAACTCCCGCCTTTCCGCCGTTCCCATGGCAACTCCCGCCGCTCCGCTTGGCCCCGCCCCCCCGTTCCCATGGCAACTCCCGCCTTTCCGCCGTTCCCATAGCAACTCCCGCCGCTCCGCTTGGCCCCGCCCCCCGTTGCCATAGCAACTTCCTCTTTCCACTTTAGCCCCGCCCCCGTTGCCATGGGGACGCTCTGGCCACGCCCCCCGTTCCCATAGCAACTCCCTCCCCATTCTGTTACCATAGCAACTCCCTAATCCCCATAGCAACACCCTTTCCATTCTGTTACCATGGCAACCCCTGTCCCCATAGCAATCTCCCATTCCCCCTACAAACTCCCTCCCCATTCTGTTACCATAGCAACTCCCTAATGCCCATAGCAACCCCCCATCCCCATAGCAACTCCCTCCCCATTCCGTTACCATGGCAACCCCTGCATCCCCATTCTGTCACCATGGCAAACCCCATCCCCATAGCAACCTCCATCCCCATAGCAACTCCCTCCCCATTCCGTTACCATAGCAACCCCATCCCCATAGCAACCCCCCAATCCCCATTCCGTTACCATAGCAACCCCCCATCTCCATAGCAACCCCCCATCTCCATAGCAACCCCCCATCCCCATAGCAACCCCTCAATCCCCACTGTTACCATGGCAACGCCCCAATCCCCATAGCAACGCCCCATCCCCATTCTGTTACCATGGCAACCCCCCCATCCCCATAGCAACCTCCCCCCATTCCGTTACCATGGCAACCCCTCCATCCCCATTCCGTTACCATGGCAACTCCTCCCTCCCCATAGCAACTCCCTCCCCATTCCATTGCCATAGCAACCCCATCCCCATAGCAACCCCCCCATCCCCATAGCAAC
>NW_018364948.1:12451-13984 GCF_002078875.1 Numida meleagris | reverse complement strand
TGTCGCGATAGCTCCTCATGTCGCGATAGCTCCTGTCACGATAGGACCCCATGTCGCGATATGAGCTCATATCGTGGTGAGTTCTCATGTCGTGATAGCTCCCCATGTCGCGATAGGCCCCCATGTCGCGATATAGCTCCATGTTGCGATAGTTCCTCGTGTCGTGATAGCCCCCCATGTCGCGATATGAGCTCATATCGTGATAAGTTCTCATGTCGTCATAGCTATCCATGTCACGATAGGCCCCCATGTCGCGATATGAGCCCATATCGTGATATGTTGTTGTGTCGTGATAGCCCCCCATGTCGCGATAGGCCCCCGTGTCGCGATATGAGCCCATATTGTGATGAGTTCTCATGTCGCAATAGTTCCTCATGTCGTGATAGCCCCCCATGTCGCGATAGGTCTCCATGTCACGATATGAGCCCATATCGTGATGAGTTCTCATGTTGTGATGTATGGGGCAGGGGCTCGATGTGTGGGGCAGGGAGCATCATGTGTGGATCAGGGGGTCAATGTGTGGGGCAGGACCGTACCTGTGGGGCGGGGCTGGGCCGTGGGGCAGGGGCTCAATGTGTGGGGCAGGGCCATACCTGCGGGGCAGGGGGCTCAATGTGTGGGGCAGGGCTGTACTTATGGGGCAGGGCCGTACGTATGGGGCAGGGCCGTACCTGTGGGGCAGGGGGTAGATGTGTGGGGCAGGGCCGTACTTATGGGGCAGGACCGTACTTATGGGGCAGGGGGTAGATGCGTGGGGCAGGGCCGTACTTATGGTGCACGTGGGGCAGGGGCTCAATGTGTGGGGCAGGGGTTCAATGTGTGGGGCAGGGCCGTACCTGCAGGGCAGAGCCGTACTTATGGGCCAGGGCCGTACTTATGGGGCAGGGCCGTACTTGTGGGGCAGGGCCGTACCTGTGGGGCGGGGCTGGGCCGTGGGGCAGGGGCTCAATGTGTGGGGCAGGGCCGTACTTATGGGCCAGGGTTGTACTTATGGGCCAGGGTTGTACTTATGGGGCAGGGCTGTACTTATGGGGCAGGGCTGTACTTATGGGGCAGGGCCGTACCTGTGGGGCAGGCGGTAGATGTATGGGCCAGGGCCGTACTTATGGGGCAGGGCCGTACTTATGGGGCAGGGCTGTACTTTTGGGCCAGGGCCGTACTTATGGGGCAGGGCCGTACCTGTGGGGCAGGGCTGGGCCGTGGGGCCAGGCGCGGGCGCTCGCAGACGCCGCAGAGCACGGCGGGGCCGCGGTTGCGGAAGGTGCAGGACGCGCAGCTCCAGCCCCACGGCGACGCCTCGTCCGGGGGGCTGCCCCATAGAAAGCCTGACGTTACCGCGCGCGACCCATAGCGACCCACTGCGCCCCATAGGGACCACGCTGTGCCCCATAGAAACCCCATTCTGCCCCATAGAAACCCTACTGTGCCCCATAGGGAGCCTACTGTGCCCCATAGAAACCCCACTCTGCCCCATAGACAGCCCAGCGTTACCGCACGGGACCCATAGCGACCCACTGCGCCCCATAGAAACCC
>NW_018364948.1:3712-4858 GCF_002078875.1 Numida meleagris | reverse complement strand
GCCCCCCCTGCCCCACAGCTCCCCACCTTCCTCTCTGTCCCCGTCCAACTCCAGCTGCCCCTCGGGCTCCAGCTGCTTCTAAGGGACAAGAAACCAGTATAAACCAGTACGGACCAGTATAAACCAGTATAATCCAGTATGAACCAGTATGAACCGGTACAGCCCCACATAAACCACCACAGTCCAGTATAGACCAGTACACACCAGTACGGACCAGTATAAACCGGTATAAATCAATACAGATGACACCAGACCAACATAAACCAATGCAGCCCAGTATAAACCAGTACAAACCTGTACACACCAGTATAAACCAGTATAGACCAGTATAGACCACTGCAGACAAGAATGGACCAGTACAGCCCGCTACAGCTCAATACGGACCAGTATAAACCAGTACAACCCAGTACACACCAGTTCGTCCCACTCCAAACCAGTCTAACCCAGTTCATCCCAGTCCGTCCCAGTTCATCCCAGTCCATCCCAGTTCGTCCCAGTTCACCCCAGTTCATCCCAGTTTGTTCCAGTCCAAACCAGTCTAACCCAGTTCATCCCAGTCCAACCCAGTTCATCCCAGTTCGTCCCAGTCCGAACCAGTCTAACCCAGTTCATCCCAGTTCAATTCATCCCAGTTCCTCCCAGTTCAGTTCGTCCCAGTTCCTCCCAGTCCGTCCCAGTTTGTCCCAGTTCCTCCCAGTCCATCCCAGTCCGTCCCAGTTTGTCCCAGTCCATCCCAGTTTGTCCCAGTTTGTCCCAGTTCATTCCAGTCCATCCCAGTCCATCCCAGTTTGTCCCAGTCCATCCCAGTTCATCCCAGTTCATCCCAGTTCCTCCCAGTCCATCCCAGTTCATTCCAATCCGTCCCAGTCCATCCCAGTCCATCCCAGTTCCTCCCAGTTCCTCCCAGTCCATCCCAGTTCCTCCCACTCCATCCCAGTCCATCCCAGTTCATCCCAGTCCATCCCAGTCCATCCCAGTTCATCCCAGTTTGTCCCAGTCCATCCCAGTCCATCCCAGTTCCTCCCAGTCCATCCCAGTTCATTCCAATCCGTCCCAGTCCATCCCAGTTCATCCCAGTTCCTCCCACTCCATCCCAGTCCATCCCAGTTCCTCCCAGTCCATCCCAGTCCATCCCAGTCCATCCCA
>NW_018364948.1:0-1591 GCF_002078875.1 Numida meleagris | reverse complement strand
TCGGGCTCCAGCTGCTTCTAAGGGACAAGAAACCAGTATAAACCAGTACGGACCAGTATAAACCAGTATAGACCACTACGGACCAGTATAGCCCACTGTGAACCAGTACAGACCAGTACAAACCAGTAAAGACCAGTATAATTCACTATAGACCAGTATAGAGCAGTACACGCCACTGTGAACCACTACAGACCAGTACAAACCAGTATAGACCAGTATAAACCAGTATAAGCCAGTACAGTCCAGTATGAAGTAGTACAGCCCAGTACAGACCAGTATGACCCAGTCCAACCCAGTTCATCCCAGTCTAAACCAGTCTAAGCCAGTTCAGCTCATCCCAATCTAAACCAGTTCATCCCAGTTCGTCCCAGTTCATCCCAGTCCAACCCAGTTCATCCCAGTTCGTCCCAGTCCGAACCAGTCTAACCCAGTTCATCCCAGTTCAATTCATCGCAGTCTAACCCAGTTCAGTTCGTCCCACTTCATCCCAGTCCGTCCCAGTTCATCCCAGTTTGTCCCAGTCTAACCCAGTTCAGTTCCTCCCAGTTCCTCCCAGTCCATCCCAGTCCGTCCCAGTTCCTCCCAGTTCATCCCAGTCCATCCCAGTCCGTCCCAGTTCCTCCCAGTCCGTCCCAGTCCGTCCCAGTTTGTCCCAGTCCATCCCAGTCCATCCCAGTTTGTCCCACTCTGTCCCAGTCCATCCCAGTCCGTCCCAGTTTATCCCAGTTTGTCCCAGTTTCTCCCAGTCCATCCCAGTTTGTCCCAGTTTCTCCCAGTCCATCCCAGTTTGTCCCAGTTTGTCCCAGTCCATCCCAGTCCATCCCAGTTTGTCCCAGCTCCTCCCAGTCCATCCCAGTTTCTCCCAGTCCATCCCAGTTTGTCCCAGTCCATCCCAGTCCGTCCCAGTTTGTCCCAGTTTGTCCCAGTTCATTCCAGTCCATCCCAGTTTGTCCCAGCTCCTCCCAGTCCATCCCAGTTCCTCCCAGTCCATCCCAGTCCATCCCAGTCCATCCCCATCCATCCCAGTTCGTCCCAGTCCATCCCAGTCCATCCCAGTTCATTCCAATCTGTCCCAGTTCATCCCAGTTCCTCCCAGTCCATCCCAGTCTGTCCCAGTTCCTCCCAGTCCATCCCAGTTCCTCCCAGTCCATCCCAGTCCATCCCAGTCCATCCCAGTCCATCCCAGTTCCTCCCAGTCCGTCCCAGTTTGTCCCAGTCCATCCCAGTTCATTCCAGTCCATCCCAGTCCATCCCAGTCCGTCCCAGTTTATCCCAGTTTGTCCCAGTTTCTCCCAGTCCATCCCAGTTTGTCCCAGTCCATCCCAGTTCATCCCAGTCCATCCCAGTCCATCCCAGTCCATCCCAGTTCCTCCCAGTTCCTCCCAGTCCATCCCAGTCCATCCCAGTTCATCCCAGTTCCTCCCAGTTTGGCGCTCACCTCGGGTCCCGGCTGCAGGATCCCGGCCAGGAGCTGCGGGTGGGGGTGTCTGTTCTGTGGGGACAAACCAGTACGGACCAGTATAAACCAGTATAAACCAGTATAAACCAGTACGGACCAGTATAAACCAGTGCAAACCAGTATAAACCAGTA
>NW_018364947.1:26248-28142 GCF_002078875.1 Numida meleagris | reverse complement strand
CATAGGGAAAGACTCAGACCCATAGGGAAAGGCTTGGCCCCATAGGGAAAGGCTTGGCCCCATAGGGAAAGGCTTGGCCCCATAGGGAAGGCTTGGCCCCATAGGGAAAGCTTGGCCCCATAGAGACACCTTGGCCGAATAGGGACAGCTCAGCCCCATAGGGACAGGACTTGGCCCCATAGGGACAGCTCAGCCCCATAGGAAAGGCTTGGCCCCATAGCGAAGGCCGCTCTGTGGGGCACACGGGGAGCTCAGCCCCACAGCGCAAAGCTCGGACCCATAGGGGCAGGTTGAGCCCATAGGGACAGCTCAGGTCCATAGGGAAAGCTTGGCCTCATAGGGAGAAGACTTGGACCCATAGGGAAGGCTTGGCCCCATACGGAAAGCTCAGACCCATAGGGACACCTTGGCCCCATAGGAAAGGCTTGGCCCCACAGCAAAGTCTTGGCCCCATAGGGAAAGCTTGGCCCCATAGAGAGAGGACTTGGACCCATAGAGAACGCTCGGACCCATAAGGAACACTTGGACCCATAGGGACACCTTGGCCCCATAGGGATGGCTTGGCCCCATAGGGAAGGCTTGGCCCCATAGAGAGAGGACTTCGACCCATAGGGAAAGCTCAGACCCATTGGGAACGCTCGGACCCATAGGAACACCTTGGCCCCATAGGAAAAGCTTGGCCCCATAGCAAAGGCTTGGCCCCATAGGGAAAGCTCGGACCCATAGGGAACGCTCGGACCCATAGGGACACCTTGGCCCCACAGGGAAGGCTTGGCCCCATAGCGAAGGCTTGGCCCCATAGGGAAGGCTCGGCCCCATAGGGAAGGCTCGGCCCCATAGGGAAAGACTCGGACCCATAGGGACAGCTCGGCCCCATAGGGAAAGGCTTGGCCCCATAGGGAGAGGACTTGGACCCATAGGGAACGCTCGGACCCATAGGGACACCTTGGCCCCACAGGGAAGGCTTGGCCCCATAGGGAAGGCTTGGCCCCATAGGGAAGGCTTGGCCCCATAGGGAAGGCTTGGCCTCATAGCGAAAGACTCGGACCCATAGGGAATGCTTGGCCCCATAGGGAAGGCTTGGCCCCATAGGGACAGCTCGGCCCCATAGGGAAAGACTTGGACCCATAGGGACAGCTCAGCCCCATAGGGAATGCTCGGTCCCATAGGGAACGCTCGGATCCATAGGGACAGCTGTGCCCCATAGGGTAGGCTTGGCCCCATAGCGAAGGCTTGGCCCCATAGGGAAGGCTCGGACCCATAGGGAACGCTCAGACCCATAGGGAACACTTGGACCCATAGGGACAGCTTGGCCCCATAGCGAAGGCTTGGCCCCATAGGGAAAGCTTGGCCCCATAGGGAGAGGACTTGGACCCATAGGGAAAGCTCGGACCCATAGGGAATGCTCGGACCCACAGGGACACCTTGGCCCCATAGGAACAGCTTGCCCCATAGGGAGAGGACTTGGACCCATAGGGGCAGGACTTGGAGTCATAGGGACAGGACTTGGCCCCATAGGGACACCTTGGCCCCATAGGGACACCTTGCCCCCATAGGGAGAGAACTTGGCCCCATAGGGAAAGGCTTGGCCCCATAGAGAAACCTTGGCCCCATAGGGAAACCTTGGCCCCATAGGGAGAGAACTTGAACCCATAGGGACACGACTTGGCCCCACAGGAAAGGCTTGGCCCCATAGGAATAGCTTGGCCCCATAGGAAAAGCTCAGCCCCATAGGGGCACCTTGGCCCCATAGGGACAGGACTTGGCCCCATAGGAAAAGCTTGGCCTCATAGGGAACGCTTGGCCCCATAGGAAAAGCTTGGCCCCATAGGGACAGGACTTGGCCCCATAGAAAAGCTTAGCCCCATAGGGACAGGACTTGGCCCCATAGGGA
>NW_018364947.1:17601-19820 GCF_002078875.1 Numida meleagris | reverse complement strand
CCTGGGTCGGTTCGGTTCGGCTGGGTTTGGCCTGGGTCGGTTCGGCTGGGTTTGGCCTGGTTCAGTTCGGTTCGGTTTGGCTGGGTTTGGCCTGGTTCGGTTCGGTTCGGTTGGGTTTGGCCTGGTTTGGATTGGCCTGGTTCGGTTCGGCCTGGTTCGGTTTAGCTGGGTTTGGCTGGGTTTGGCCTGGTTTGGTTTGGCCCGGTTCAGTTCAGCTGGGTTCGGCCTGGTTCGGTTTAGCTGGGTTTGGCCTGGTTTGGTACGGCCTGGTTCGGTTCAGCTGGGCTTGGCCAGGTTTGGATCAGCCTGGTTCAGTTCGGCCCGGTTCGGTTCAGCTGGGCTTGGCCTGGTTCGGTTCAGCCTGGTTCGGTTTAGCTGGGTTTGGCTGGGTTTGGCCTGGTTTGGATCGGCCTGGTTCACTTTCGCTGGGTTTGGCCTGGGTCGGATCGGCCTGGTTCAGTTTGGCTGGGTTTGGCCTGGTTCAGATCGGCCCGGTTCAGTTTAGCTCGGTTCGGCTGGGTTTGGCCTGGTTCAGTTCGGCCCGGTTCGGTTTGGCTGGGTTTGGCCTGCTTCAGTTCAGCTGGGTTTGGCCTGGTTTGGATAGGCCTGGTTCAGTTTGGCCTGGTTCGGTTTGGCTGGGTTTGGCCTGGTTTGGATCGGCCTGGTTCGGTTCAGCTGGGTTTGGCCTGGTTTGGTTCGACCTGGTTCGGTTTGGCTGGGTTCAGCTGGGTTTGGCCTGGTTTGGATCAGCCTGGTTCGGTTTAGCTGGGTTCGGCTGGGTTTGGCCTGGTTCAAATCAGCCTGGTTCGGTTCAACTGGGTTTGGCCTGGTTCAGTGTAGCTGGGTTTGGCCTGGTTCGGATTGGCCCGGTTCGGTTCACCTGGGTTCGGCCTGGTTCAGTTCAGCCTGGTTCAGTTCACCTGGGTTTGGCCTGGTTCGGATTGGCCCGGTTCAGTTCACCTGGGTTCGGCCTGCTTCAAATCAGCCTGGTTCGGTTCAACTCGGTTTGGCCTGGTTCGGTTCGGCTGGGTTTGGCCTGGTTCGGTTCACCCGGTTTTGGCCTGGTTCGGATCAGCCTGGTTCAGTTCAGCCTGGTTTGGCCCGCTTCGGGTTGGCCCGCTTCGGGTCAGCCTGGTTCAGTTCGGCTGGGTTTGGCCCGGTTCGGTTCGGCCTGGTTCGTTTCAGCCGGGTTCGGCCTGGTTTGGATCGGCCTGGTTCGGTTCGGCTGGGTTTGGCCTGGTTCGGTTCGGCCCGGTTCAGCCTGGTTCAGATCAGCCTGGTTCGGTTCAGCTGGGTTTGGCCTGGTTCAGTTCGGTTCGGTTCGGTTCAGCTGGGTTTGGCCCGGTTCTATTCAGCCCGCTTCAGCCTGGTTCGGTTCGGCCTGGTTCTGTTTGGCCCAGTTCTGTTCGGCCCAGTTCACTTCAATGGGGTTCAGCCTGGTTCGGTTCGGCCCGGTTCTGTTCGGCTCAGTTCACTTCAGTGGGCTTCGGCCTGGTTCTGTTTGGCCCAGTTCTGTTCGGCCCGGTTCACTTCAATGGGGTTCCGCCTGGTTCGGTTCGGCCTGGTTCTGTTCGGCCCGGTTCTGTTCGGCCCAGTTCACTTCAATGGGCTTCGGCCTGGTTCTGTTTGGCCTGGTTCGGTTCAGCCCGGTTCGGTTCGGCCCGGTTCTGTTCGGCCCAGTTCACTTCAGTGGGGTTCCGCCTGCCTCAGCCTGGTTCGGTTCGGCCTGGTTCTGTTCGGCCTGGTTCTGTTTGGCCCGGTTCTGTTCAGCCCGGTTCACTTCAATGGGGTTCGGCCTGGTTCGGTTCGGCCCGGTTCTGTTCGGCCCGGTTCTGTTCAGCCCGGTTCTGTTCGGCCCAGTTCACTTCAATGGGGTTCGGCCCGGTTCGGTTCGGCCCGGTTCTGTTCGGCCTGCTTCCCCCAGTCTCAGCCCGCTGCCTTCGGTTCCGCCTCGGCCCGGTTCGGTTCGGCCCGGTTCGGCCCGGTGGGGCTCGGCCCGCCTCGGCCTACACCGGCCCAATGGACTTTGGCCCGATCCAACCCACTTCAGCTCGGTCCGCTTCGGCCCGGTTCGGTTCTGCCCGCTCCGGTTCGGTTCCGCCCGCTTCCGCCCGCCGCCCCCGTCCCGCTCCCGACCCCAAAGTCGTTCGTGGGCGTGGCCTAAGCGGGGGGCGTCGTCCCGGGGGGGGCGGGACCAAGCGCGGGGCACGCTGGGAGCG
>NW_018364947.1:13651-16774 GCF_002078875.1 Numida meleagris | reverse complement strand
GTGCCCGGGCCTAAGGTTCTGGGGCTGAGGTTGGGGCACGGTTCTGGGCCCGGTTCTGAGGCCCGGTTCTGGGCCTGCTCCTGGTTTAAGGTCCGGTTCGGAGCCTGGTCCTTAGGCCCCGTTCTGGGCCCGATATTGTGGCCCGGTTCTGGGCCTGGTCCTGGTTTAAGGTCCGGTTCGGTGTTTGGTCCTTAGGCCCCGTTCTGGGCCTGGTTCTGAGGCCCGGTTCTGAGCCTGGTCCTGGTTTAAGGCCCGGTTCAGAGCTTGGTCCCGAGGCCCCGTTCTGGGCCTGATATTGTGGCCCGGTTCTGGTCCTAGGCCCAGTTTGGGTCCTGGTCGTGAGACTCAGTACTAGGCCTGGTTCTGAGGCCAACTTTACCCCAACACTCCCCCCCCCCTCACCCCTGAGATCCTCTGGTCCTGAGGCCCGGTGTTGTGGCCCGGTTCTGGACCCGGTACTGGGCTTGGTTCTGAGGCCCAGGCTTTGCCCCAGCCCCCCAACCGTTCCTCACCCGCATCCTCTGGTTCCGGCTCTGGGGCCCAGTTCAGAGCCCAGTGCTGTGGCCCGGTTCTGGACCCGGTGCTGTGGCCCGGTTCTGGACCCAGTGCTGTGGCCTGGTCCAGGTTTAAGCTCTGGTTAAGAGTCTGGTTCTGGGCCCGGTGCTGTGGTCTGGTTCTGGGCCCGGTTCTCAGCCTGGGCCTGGTGCTTAGACCAAGTTCAGGGCCCGGTCCTGAGGCCCGGTTCTGGGTCTGGTTCTGGTTTAAGGTCTGCTTCAGTACCTGGTCCTGAGGCCCGGTTCTGGGCCTGGTCCTGGTTTAAGGTCCGGTTGGGAGCCTGGTCCTTGGGCCCTGTTCTAGGCCCGATATTGTGGCCTGGTTCTGGTCCTAGGACCCGGTTTGGGTCCTGGTACCAGGCCTGGTTCTGAGGCCAACTTTACCCCAGTCCTCCCCCCCTCACCCTTTAGATTCTCTGGTCCTGAGGTCCGGTGTTGTGGCCCGGTTCTGGACCCGGTACTGGGCTTGGTTCTGAGGCCCAGGCTTTGCCCCAGCCCCCCAACCCCTCCTCGCCCGGATCCTCTGGTTCCGGCTCTGGGGCACGGTTCAGAGCCCAGTCCTGAGGCCCGGTTCTGGACCCGGTGCTGTGGCCCGGTTCTGGACCCAGTGCTGTGGTCTGGTCCTGGTTTAAGGTCTGGTTCAGTACCTGGTCCTGAGGCCCGGTTCTGGGCCCGGTCCTGGTGTAAGGCCCGTTTCAGTACCTGGTCCGGAGGGCCGGTTCTGGGCCCGATGCTGTGGCCTGGTTCTGGGCCCGGTTCTCAGCCTGGGCCTGGTCTTAGACCAAGTTCAGGGCCCAGTTCTGAGACCCAGTTCTGGGCCTGGTTCTGGTTTAAGGTCTGGTTCAGTACCTGGTCCTGAGACCCGTTTTTGGGCCCGGTCCTGGTTTAAGGTCCGTTTCAGTACCTGGTCCTGAGGCCCAGTTCTGGGCTCAATGCTGTGGCCTGGTTCTGGGCCCGGTTCTCAGCCTGGGCCTGGTCTTAGACCGAGCTCAGGGCCTGGTCCTGAGGCCCCGTTCTAGGCCTAGTTCTGGTTTAAGGCCCGTTTCAGTACCTGGTCCTGAGACCCGGTTCTGGGCCCGGTCCTGGTTTAAGATTTGTTTCAGTACCTGATCCTGAGGCCCGGTCTTGGGCCCGATGCTGTGGCCTGGTTCTGGGCCCGGTTCTCAGCCTGGGCCTGGTCTTAGACCGAGTTCAGGGCCCAGTCCTGAGACCTGGTTCTGGGCCTGGTTCTGGTTTAAGGTTTGTTTCAGTACCTGGTCCTGAGACCCGGTTCTGGGCCTGGTCCCTGTTTAAGGTCTGGTTCAGAGCCTGGTCCTTGGGCCTTGTTCTAGGCCCGGTGTTGTGGCCCGGTTCTGGACCCGGTACTGGGCTTGGTTCTGAGGCCCAGGCTTTGCCCCAGCCCCCCAACCCCTCCTCGCCCAGATCCTCTGGTTCCGGCTCTGGGACCCGGTTCAGAGCCCAGTCCTGAGGCCCGGTTCAGGGCCAGATGCTGTGGCCCGGTTCTGGACCCAGTGCTGTGGTCTCATCCGGGTTTAAGGTCTGGTTAAGAGTCTGGTTCTGGGCTCAATGCTGTGGTCTGGCTCTGGGCCCGGTTCTCAGCCTGGGCCTGGTGCTTAGATCAAGTTCAGGGCCCGGTCCTGAGGCCCGGTTCTGGGTCTGGTTCTGGTTTAAGGTCTGGTTCAGTACCTGGTCCTGAGGCCCGGTTCTGGGCCCAATGCTGTGGCCTGGTTCTGGGCCCGGTTCTCAGCCTGGGCCTGGTGCTTAGACCAAGTTCAGGGCCTGGTCCTGAGGCCCGGTTCTGGGCCTGGTTCTGGTTTAAGGTCCGTTTCAGTACCTGGTCCTGAGGCCCGGTTTTGGGCCTGGTCCTGGTTTAAGATTTGTTTCAGTACCTGGTCCTGAGACCCAGTTTTGGGCCTGGTTCTGGTTTAAGGTCCGTTTCAGTACCTGGTCCTGAGACCCGGTTCTGGGCCCGGTCCTGGTTTAAGGCCCGTTTCAGTACCTGGTCCTG
Source organism: Numida meleagris (assembly GCF_002078875.1). Lineage (NCBI taxonomy): Eukaryota > Metazoa > Chordata > Aves > Galliformes > Numididae > Numida > Numida meleagris. Next base: position 14,212 of record NW_018364947.1, on the reverse strand, counting down.
AGGGCCGGTTCTGGGCCCGATGCTGTGGCCTGGTTCTGGGCCTGGTTCTCAGCCTGGGCCTGGTCTTAGACCGAGTTCAGGGCCTGGTCCTGAGGCCCGGTTCTGGGCCTGGTCCTGGTTTAAGGTCCGTTTCAGTACCTGGTCCTGAGACCCGGTTCTGGGCCCAATGCTGTGGCCTGGTTCTGGGTCCGGTTCTGGGCTCAATGCTGTGGCCTGGTTCTGGGCCCGGTTCTCAGCCTGGGCCTGGTCTTAGACCGAGTTCAGGGCCCGGTCCTGAGACCCGGTTCTGGGCCTGGTTCTGGTTTAAGGTCCGTTTCGGTACCTGGTCCTGAGGCCCGGTTCTAGGCCTGGTTCTGGTTTAAGATTTGTTTCAGTACCTGGTCCTGAGGCCCGGTCTTGGGCCTGATGCTGTGGCCTGGTTCTGGGCCCGGTTTTGGGCCCAATGCTGTGGCCTGGTTCTGGGCCCGGTTTTGGGCCCAATGCTGTGGCCTGGTTCTGGGCCCGGTTCTCAGCCTGGGCCTGGTGCTTAGACAGAGTTCAGGGCCCGGTTCTGAGACCCAG
>NW_018364947.1:3068-10676 GCF_002078875.1 Numida meleagris | reverse complement strand
GGGGGGGGTGGCGGCGTGGCCCGGCTCGGGGCCCGGGCCCAGTTGTGAGGGTCGGTTCCGCTCCTGCCGGTCCTGACAGAGCCGGGGCCCGGTTCTGAGGCCCAGACTTTGTCCTCCACCCTCACCAACTTTGGATGCTCTGGTTCCAGTGCCCGGGCCTAAGGTTCTGGGGCTGAGGTTGGGGCATGGTTCTGGGCCTGGTTCTGAGGCCCGGTTCTGGGCCTGGTCCTGGTTTAAGGTCCGGTTCGGAGCCTGGTCCTTGGGCCCCGTTCTGGGTCTGGTTCTGAGGCCCGGTTCTGAGCCTGCTCCTGGTTCAAGGTCCGATTCAGGGCCTGGTTCTGAGGCCCGGTTCTGAGCCTGGTCCTGGTTCAAGGTCCGGTTCAGAGCCTGGTCCTTGGGCCCCATTCTGGGCCCGATATTGTGGCCCGGTTCTGGGCCTGGTCCTGGTTTAAGGCCCAGTTCAGAGCCTGGTCCTTAGGCCCCGTTCTGGGCTCAATGCTGTGGCCTGGTTCTGGGCCCGGTTCTCAGCCTGCGTCTGGTCTTAGACCGAGTTCAGGGCCCGGTCCTGAGGCCCGGTTCTAGGCCTAGTTCTGGTTTAAGGCCCGTTTCAGTACCTGGTCCTGAGACCTGGTTCTGGGCCCGGTCCTGGTTTAAGGTCCGTTTCAGTACCTGGTTCTGGGCCCGGTTTTGGGCCCAATGCTGTGACCTGGTTCTGGGTTCAGTTCTCAGCCTGGGCCTGGTCTTAGACCAAGTTCAGGGCCTGGTCCTGAGGCCCGGTTCTGGGCCTGGTTCTGGTTTAAGGTCTGTTTCAGTACCTGGTCCTGAGACCCGGTTCTGGGCCTGGTCCTGGTTTAAGATTTATTTCAGTACCTGGTCCTGAGGCCCGGTCTTGGGCCCGATGCTGTGGCCTGGTTCTGGGCCCAGTTTTGGGCCCAATGCTGTGGCCTGGCTCTGGGCCCGGTTCTCAGCCTGGGCCTGGTGCTTAGACAGAGTTCAGGGCCCGGTTCTGAGACCCAGTTCTGGGCCTGGTCCTGGTTCTAGGCCCGTTTCAGTACCTGGTCCTGAGGGCCGGTTCTGGGCCCGATGCTGTGGCCTGGTTCTGGGCCCGGTTCTCAGCCTGGGCCTGGTCTTAGACCAAGTTCAGGGCCCGGTCCTGAGGCCTGGTTCTGGGCCTGGTTCTGGTTTAAGGTCTGTTTCAGTACCTGGTTCTGGGTCCGGTTTTGGGCCCAATGCTGTGGCCTGGTTCTGGGTCCGGTTCTCAGCCTGGGCCTGGTCTTAGACCAAGTTCAGGGCCTGGTCCTGAGGCCCGGTTCTGGGCCTGGTCCTGAGGCCCGGTTCTAGGCCTGGTTCTGGTTTAAGATTTATTTCAGTACCTGATCCTGAGGCCCGGTCTTGGGCCCGATGCTGTGGCCTGGTTCTGGGCCCAGTTTTGGGCCCAATGCTGTGGCCTGGTTCTGGGTCCGGTTCTCAGCCTGGGCCTGGTCTTAGACCAAGTTCAGGGCCTGGTCCTGAGGCCCAGTTCTGGGCCTGGTTCTGGTTTAAGGTCCGTTTCAGTACCTGGTCCTGAGGGCCGGTTTTGGGCCCAATGCTGTGGCCTGGTCTGGGTTTAAGGTCTGGTTAAGAGCCTGGTTCTGGGCCCGATGCTGTGGTCTGGTTCTGGGCCCGGTTCTCAGCCTGGGCCTGGTGTTAGACCAAGTTCAGGTCCCGGTCCTGAGGCCCGGTTCTGGGTCTGGTACCGGTTTAAGATCTGCTTCAGCACTGTTGGAAACATCCAAAGAATTGATCAGGGCGCTATCTCTGATAAAAACAGATTTAATTCGCAATTGCAACGGCGAGCGTCCTGCAAGCCGGCGCGCCTCTAGAACAGAGTTTTCCATCTTTGATGCCCTATTGCTCCACACTGATCCTTTTCCCCCCTGGTTCCTCATTGGCTGAACACTTCAGTTTCACAATCTTCCCGATGCCGGTTGAACATAAATTATTGTTAGCTAAGCACGTCTATTGCTAATTAATTAACTTCTAACTCTCCCTTACTCAGCGCCCGGTCCTTATTTCTGGACGCCTGTTGATTCTTGGATAAAGATCAATGTGGAAGGAGGACAGAGGGAAGCATCCTCCTGGATGAGACAATTCGGCCTTGTGTGGAGGCCTTGGCTTCTCTGATATTTGATGAACCTGCTGTTCTTTTGCTGAGGGCCTCTTAGCAAAAGGGAATAACGTTACAAGACGCTTTTAGTCTAAAATACAGAGGTTGTGGTCTTGGTGCTTATTCATTGCTTCATCTACTTACTAAGCATGCATCGGTATCTAAAGGACAAACGATCAGAGAGCCCCGTTTCAAGGAAATAAAGAGAACCCCGGAAAGAATTATTAGTATCAATAAAGAGACCGCGAAATAAAGTATGAATCTTGTTAGTTCTATATGCAGAAGCAACATCCCCGAACCAGTGTGGGTTCTGGTTCTGGTCCCGATCCTGAGGCCTGGTACTGGGCCTGGTCTTGGGCCCAGTTTGGAGCCTGATCCTGCGGCCTGGTCCTGGTCCCAAGGTGTGGTTCTGGTTCTGGTCGTGGTCCTGAGGCCTGGTACTGAGCCTGGTCTTGGGCCCAGTTTGGAGCCTGATCCTGAGGCCTGGTTCTGGTTCTGGTTATGAAGCCTGGGCCTGAGGCCTGATCCTGCGGCCTGGTCCTGGTCCTGGTCCCAAGGTGTGGTTCTGATCCCAGTCCTGAGGTCTGGTTCTGGTCCCGATCCTGAGGCCTGGTAGTGGGCCTGGTCTCGGGCCCAGTTTGGAGCCTGATCCTGAGGCCTGGTTCTGGTTCTGGTCATGAGGCCTGGGCCTGAGGCCTGATCCTGCAGCCTGGTTCTGGTCCCAAGATGTGGTTTTGGTTCTGATCCCGGTCCTGAGGTCTGGTTCTGGTCCCTGTTCTGAGGCCTGGTTTTCGGTCCAGTTTGGTTCCTGATCCTGAAGCCTGGTTCTGGTTCTGGTTATGAAGCCTGGGCCTGAGGCCTGATCCTGCGGCCTGGGCCTGGTCCTGGTCCCAAGGTGTGGTTCTGGATCTGGTTCTGGTCCTGAGGTCTGGTTCTGGTTCCTGTTCTGAGGCCTGGTTTTCGGTCCAGTTTGGTTCCTGATCCTGAAGGCTGGTTCTGGTTCTGGTTATGAAGCCTGGGCCTGAGGCCTGATCGTGCAGCCTGGGCCTGGTGCCAAGGCGTGGTTCTGGTTCTGGTCCTGATCCTGAGCCCTGGTAGTGGGCCTGGTCTTGGGCCCAGTTTGGAGGCTGGTCCTTAGGCCTGGTTCTGGTTCTGGTTCCGAGGTCTGGACCTGAGGCCTGATCCTAAGACCTGGTTCTGGTTCTGGTCCCGATCCTGAGGCCTGGTACTGGGCCTGGTCTTGAGCTCAGTTCAGGGCCTGAACCTGAGGCCTGGTTCTGGTTCTGGTCATGAGACCTGGGCCTGAGACCCGATTCTGTGGCCTGGGCCTGGTTCTGGTCCTGATCCCAAGGTGTGGTTCTGGTTCTGGTCCCGATCCTGAGGCCTGGTATTGAGCCTGGTCTTGGACCCAGTTTGGAGCCTGATTCTGAGGCCTGGTTCTGGTTATGAAGCCTGGGCCTGAGGCATGATCCTGTGGCCTGATCCTGGTTTCAAGGTGTGGTTCTGGTTCTGGTCCCGATCCTGAGCCCTGGTACTGGGCCTGGTCTTGGGCCCAGTTCGGAGCCTGGTCCTGGGGCCTGGTCCTGGTGCCAAGGTGTGGTTCTGGTTCTGATCCTGATCCTGAGGCCTGGTACTGAGCCTGGTCTTGGGCCCTGTTCGGAGCCTGATTCTGAGGCCTGGTTCTGGTTCTGGTCCCGTGGCCTGGTCCAGCAGCCCAGTCCTGAGGCCTGGTTCTGGTTCCGGTCCCACGGCCTGGTCCAACAGCCTGGTCCTGAGGCCTGATCCTGGGGCCTGGTCCTGATCTTGGTCCCAAGGTGTGGTTCTGGTTCTGGTCCCGATCCCGAGGCCTGGTACTGAGCCTGGTCTTGGGCCCAGTTTGGAGCCTGATTCTGAGGCCTGGTTCTGGTTCTGGTCCCGCGGCCTGGTCCAACAGCCCAGTCCTGAGGCCTGGTTCTGGTTCTGGTCCTGATCCCAAGGTGTGGTTCTGGTTCTGGTCCCGATCCTGAGGCCTGGTACTGGACCTGGTCTTGGGCCCAGTTCGGAGCCTGGTCCTGCGGCTTGATCCTGGGGCCTGGTCCTGTGGCTTGATCCTGGGGCCTGGTCCTGGGGCCTGGTCCTGCGGCCTGATCGTTCGTCCCGGTGCTTGGTCCTGCTGCGGTTCCGGACCCGGTTCTGGTTCCGGTTCCGTCAACCCTACCCTTTTTCCCCCCAGATGCGGGGTCCCCGCAGCAAGGCGCTGCCCGACCGGGCGCTGCTCAACTGCCAGTACAGCATGGCCACCTTCAGCACGGCCGANCCTCTGGTTCCGGCTCTGGGGCACGGTTCAGAGCCCAGTCCTGAGGCCCGGTTCTGGACCCGGTGCTGTGGCCCGGTTCTGGACCCAGTGCTGTGGTCTGGTCCTGGTTTAAGGTCTGGTTCAGTACCTGGTCCTGAGGCCCGGTTCTGGGCCCGGTCCTGGTGTAAGGCCCGTTTCAGTACCTGGTCCGGAGGGCCGGTTCTGGGCCCGATGCTGTGGCCTGGTTCTGGGCCCGGTTCTCAGCCTGGGCCTGGTCTTAGACCAAGTTCAGGGCCCAGTTCTGAGACCCAGTTCTGGGCCTGGTTCTGGTTTAAGGTCTGGTTCAGTACCTGGTCCTGAGACCCGTTTTTGGGCCCGGTCCTGGTTTAAGGTCCGTTTCAGTACCTGGTCCTGAGGCCCAGTTCTGGGCTCAATGCTGTGGCCTGGTTCTGGGCCCGGTTCTCAGCCTGGGCCTGGTCTTAGACCGAGCTCAGGGCCTGGTCCTGAGGCCCCGTTCTAGGCCTAGTTCTGGTTTAAGGCCCGTTTCAGTACCTGGTCCTGAGACCCGGTTCTGGGCCCGGTCCTGGTTTAAGATTTGTTTCAGTACCTGATCCTGAGGCCCGGTCTTGGGCCCGATGCTGTGGCCTGGTTCTGGGCCCGGTTCTCAGCCTGGGCCTGGTCTTAGACCGAGTTCAGGGCCCAGTCCTGAGACCTGGTTCTGGGCCTGGTTCTGGTTTAAGGTTTGTTTCAGTACCTGGTCCTGAGACCCGGTTCTGGGCCTGGTCCCTGTTTAAGGTCTGGTTCAGAGCCTGGTCCTTGGGCCTTGTTCTAGGCCCGGTGTTGTGGCCCGGTTCTGGACCCGGTACTGGGCTTGGTTCTGAGGCCCAGGCTTTGCCCCAGCCCCCCAACCCCTCCTCGCCCAGATCCTCTGGTTCCGGCTCTGGGACCCGGTTCAGAGCCCAGTCCTGAGGCCCGGTTCAGGGCCAGATGCTGTGGCCCGGTTCTGGACCCAGTGCTGTGGTCTCATCCGGGTTTAAGGTCTGGTTAAGAGTCTGGTTCTGGGCTCAATGCTGTGGTCTGGCTCTGGGCCCGGTTCTCAGCCTGGGCCTGGTGCTTAGATCAAGTTCAGGGCCCGGTCCTGAGGCCCGGTTCTGGGTCTGGTTCTGGTTTAAGGTCTGGTTCAGTACCTGGTCCTGAGGCCCGGTTCTGGGCCCAATGCTGTGGCCTGGTTCTGGGCCCGGTTCTCAGCCTGGGCCTGGTGCTTAGACCAAGTTCAGGGCCTGGTCCTGAGGCCCGGTTCTGGGCCTGGTTCTGGTTTAAGGTCCGTTTCAGTACCTGGTCCTGAGGCCCGGTTTTGGGCCTGGTCCTGGTTTAAGATTTGTTTCAGTACCTGGTCCTGAGACCCAGTTTTGGGCCTGGTTCTGGTTTAAGGTCCGTTTCAGTACCTGGTCCTGAGACCCGGTTCTGGGCCCGGTCCTGGTTTAAGGCCCGTTTCAGTACCTGGTCCTGAGGGCCGGTTCTGGGCCCGATGCTGTGGCCTGGTTCTGGGCCTGGTTCTCAGCCTGGGCCTGGTCTTAGACCGAGTTCAGGGCCTGGTCCTGAGGCCCGGTTCTGGGCCTGGTCCTGGTTTAAGGTCCGTTTCAGTACCTGGTCCTGAGACCCGGTTCTGGGCCCAATGCTGTGGCCTGGTTCTGGGTCCGGTTCTGGGCTCAATGCTGTGGCCTGGTTCTGGGCCCGGTTCTCAGCCTGGGCCTGGTCTTAGACCGAGTTCAGGGCCCGGTCCTGAGACCCGGTTCTGGGCCTGGTTCTGGTTTAAGGTCCGTTTCGGTACCTGGTCCTGAGGCCCGGTTCTAGGCCTGGTTCTGGTTTAAGATTTGTTTCAGTACCTGGTCCTGAGGCCCGGTCTTGGGCCTGATGCTGTGGCCTGGTTCTGGGCCCGGTTTTGGGCCCAATGCTGTGGCCTGGTTCTGGGCCCGGTTTTGGGCCCAATGCTGTGGCCTGGTTCTGGGCCCGGTTCTCAGCCTGGGCCTGGTGCTTAGACAGAGTTCAGGGCCCGGTTCTGAGACCCAGTTCTGGGCCTGGTTCTGGTTTAAGGTCCGTTTCAGTACCTGGTCCTGAGGGCCGGTTTTGGGCCCAATGCTGTGGCCTGGTCTGGGTTTAAGGTCTGGTTAAGAGCCTGGTTCTGGGCCCAATGCTGTGGCCTGGCTCTGGGCCCAGTTCTCAGCCTAGGCCTGGTGCTTAGACCGAGTTCAGGTCCCGGTCCTGAGGCCCGGTTCTGAGTCTGGTACCGGTTTAAGATCTGCTTCAGCACTGTTGGAAACATCCAAAGAATTGATCAGGGCGCTATCTCCGATGAAAGCAGATTTAATTCGCAATTGCAACGGCGAGCGTCCTGCAAGCCGGCGCGCCTCTAGAACAGAGTTCTCCATCTTTGATGCCCTATTGCTCCACACTGATCTTTTCCTCCCCTGCTTCCTCGTTGGCTGAGCACTTCAGTTTCACAATCTTCCCGACACCGGTGGAACATAAATTATTGCTAGCGAAGCACGTCTGTTGCTAATTAATTAACTTCTAACTCTCGCTTCCTCAGCACCTGTCATGGTTTTGTGATTTTCGGTTATTGGTATTCCACATCATAACATCATGTAGTGGACATACCTAGTTCTCAGAAGAGAAGGACTACTACATTCCCCACGGCACTTTGCTCCTTTGTTACCATTTTCCAGCCGGAGGGAAAAGATCAAAGCTCGCAGCATAAAAACTTGCAGATCACGAGACCTCGTCCCCTTTTTTCCGCCGTCTCTCGTCTTGGCAGCACCTTGCTCTCCGGCCGTCTTATGGTCGGTAGTAGAGTCAGGCCTACCTTGATTTTGGGACGTTCTCTCTCTCTGTATTGGATTTATCACCTTAAATTGTAATTATATTGTATTATAGTGTGTTGTTTTGCGTTCCGATATCGTATTTAGTCAATTAGTTTGTTTCTCCTCAGATTGTTGCCGCTGTTCTTGGCTCTCAGGGCCATCTCCCTACCCTTTTTCCCCTTTCCCCTTTTCCCGGGACGTGGGCCCTTGGGTCCCCCGTCCCCTTTGTCACGGAATCGGGCCTAACGCCCGTAAACCGTTGACAGCACCCGGTCCTTATTTCTGGACGCCTGTTGATTCTTGGATAAAGATCAATGTGGAAGGAG
>NW_018364947.1:0-1268 GCF_002078875.1 Numida meleagris | reverse complement strand
CCCAGTTTGGAGCCTGATCCTGAGGCCTGGTTCTGGTTCTGGTTATGAAGCCTGGGCCTGAGGCACGATCCTGCGGCCTAGGCCTGGTCCCAAGGTGTGGTTCTGGTTCTGGTTCCGGTCCTGAGGTATGGTTCTGGTCCCGATCCTGAGGCCTCGGCCTGGTCCTGGTCCCAAGGTGTGGTTCTGGTTCTGGTCCCGATCCCGAGGCCTGGTACTGAGCCTGGTCTTGGACCCAGTTTGGAGCCTGATTGTGAGGACTGGTTCTGGTTCTGGTTATGAAGCCTGGGCCTGAGACCCGATTCTGTGGCCTGGGCCTGGTTCTGGTCCTGATCCCAAGGTGTGGTTCTGGTTCTGGTCGTGGTCCTGAAGCCTGGTACTGGGCCTGGTCTTGGACCCAGTTTGGGGCCTGATTCTGAGGCCTGGTTCTGGTTCTGGTTATGAAGCCTGGGCCTGAGGTCTGATCCTGTGGCCTGATCCTGGGCCTGGTCCTAAGGTGTGGTTCTGGATCTGGTTCTGGTCCTCAGGTCTGGTTCTGGTTCCTGTTCTGAGGCCTGGTTTTCGGCCCAGTTTGGGGCCTGATCCTGAAGCCTGGTTCTGGTTCTGGTCATGACACCTGATCCCGAGGCCTGGTCCTGGGGCCTGGTCCTGGTCCCAAGGTGTGGTTCTGGTCCCGGTCCCGGTCCTGAGGCCTGGTACTGGGCCTGGGCTTGGGCCCAGTTCAGAGCCTGATCCTGAGGCTTGGTTCTGGTTCTGGTCATGAGGCCTGGTCCTGAGGCCTGATCCTGTAGCCTGGTCCTGGTCCTGGTCCCAAGGTCTGGTTCTGGTTCTGGTTCTGGTCCTGAGATCTGGTTCTGATCCCTGTTCTGAGGCCTGGTTTTCGGCCCAGTTTGGGGCCTGATCCTGAAGGCTGGTTCTGGTTCTGGTTATGAAGCCCGGGCCTGAGGCCTGGTCATGCAGCCTGGGCCTGGTGCCAAGGTGTGGTTCTGGTTCTGGTCCTGATCCTGAGGCCTGGTACTGGGCCTGGTCTTGGGCCCAGTTTGGAGGCTGGTCCTTAGGCCTGGTTCTGGTTCTGAGGTCTGGGCCTGAGGCCTGATCCTGCGGCCTGGGCCTGGTCCTGGTCCCAAGGTGTGGTTCTGGATCTGGTTCTGGTCCTGAGGTCTGGTTCTGGTTCCTGTTCTGAGGCCTGGTTTTCGGTCCAGTTTGGTTCCTGATCCTGAAGGCTGGTTCTGGTTCTGGTTATGAAGCCTGGGCCTGAGGCCTGATCGTGC
>NW_018364946.1:38464-39425 GCF_002078875.1 Numida meleagris | reverse complement strand
ATTGCCCCCCCGCCCCCCTCTGGTCCATGCTCACCTGGGCATCCCCTACAGGGGGGGGTCCGACCCCATAAGCGCCCCCCGGGACCCCATAGGACACAGCGGGGGCAGGGGGGGGTCCAGGCCAGGGGAGAGCGGGGGACGGCGACGGGATGGGGGCACCTGGGGGAGAGAGGGGACGCGGGTGTGGGATTTGGGGGGGGGGTATCGGGATTTGGGGTGTGGGATATAGGAAAGGGGACAGGGGATATGGGATGTGGGAAATGGGATATAGGGCATATAGGGGATAAAGGGGATATAGGGGATATAGGGGATATAGGGCATATAGGGGATATAGGGCACGGGCTATGGGGTGTATGGGACATAGGGGATATAGGGGTTATAGGGGTTATAAGATATGGGCTATAGGGTGTATGGGACATAGGGGATATAGAGGTTATAGGGGATATAGAGGTTATAGGGGATATAGAGGTTATAGGAGTTATAGGGGATATAGGGGTTATAGGGGATATAGGGGATGTGGACACGGGATATGGGGTGTATGTGACATAGGGGATATAGGGGATATAGGGCACGGGCTATGGGGTGTATGGGCCATAGGGGATATAGAGGTTATAGGGGATATAGAGGTTATAGGGGTTATAGGGGATATAGGGGTTATAGGGGATATAGGGGTTATAGGGGATATAGGGGATATAGGGGTTATAGGGGATGTGGGACACGGGATATGGGGTGTATGTGACGTAGGGGATATAGGGGATATAGGGCATGGGCTATGGGGTGGATATAGGGGATATAGGGGATGAAGGACGCGGGATATGGGGCGCATGGGATCTAGGGGACATATAGGGGATACATAGGGGATATATAGGGGATACATAGGGGATACATAGGGGATATCTAGGGGATACAGGGCACGGGCTATGGGGTGGATATAGGGGATATAGGGGATGTAGGACATGGG
>NW_018364946.1:27579-33066 GCF_002078875.1 Numida meleagris | reverse complement strand
AAATTCAGGCTTCAAATTCAGGCCTCAGCTTTGGGCCTTAAACTCAGGCCTCAAATTCAGGCTTCAAATTCAGGCCTCAGCTTTGGGCCTTAAACCTGCTGACGTGCTCACGGGCGACGATCAGGCGCTGGATCTGAGCCGTGCCCTCATAGATCTGCAAAAAAAACCACAGAAAAAGGGAATTTAACGAGCAAATTTGTGCAATTTCAGCATCTGGGGCCAGAATAGAGGGGACAGCACTCGCCATTTTCCAAGGGTTTTGTTTGAAAATTGGGATATTTTAAGGGCAAAACACCAAAACGGACGATTTTCCCCCCAATAAAGGCACTTCTGAGCACCAGCAAAAGGGAAACGGGAGAAATAGAGTGGATTTTTTGTACAAAATCATGGAAATTTGGCGTCTGGGGCCTGGGCTCCCCATTTTCAAACACCTTTCTCTGGAAACGGGGGCTATTTTCAAACACTTCTCTTTGAAAATTGGGGATTATTTTAAGGGCAAAACACCAAAATACCCAATTTTCTCCAATAAATGTACTTCTGAGCACCAGCAAAAGAGAAATGTGAGAAATAGAGTGGATTTTTTGTACAAAATCATGGAAATTTGGCGTCTGGGGCCTGGGCTCCCCATTTTCAAACACTCTCCTTTGAAAATTGGGGACTATTTTAAGGGCAAAACACCAAAATACCCAATTTTCCCCAATAAATGTACTTCTGAGCACCAGCAAACGGGAGACGCGAGAAATAGAGTGGATTTTTTGTACCAAATTTGTGCAATTTCAGTGTCTGGGGCCACGAAACGGGGACAGGGTTTGCCATTTTCAAACGCCTTTCTTTGAAAATCGGGGACTCTTTCAAGCGCAAAACCCCCAAAACAGCCCATTTTCCCCCCAATAAAGGCACTTCTGAGCACCAGCAAAAGGGAAACGGGAGAAATAGAGTGGATTTTTTGTACGAAATCATGGGAATTTGGCGTCTGGGGCTGGGGCTCTGCATTTTCAAACACCCTCCTTTGAAAATCGGGGACTATTTTAAGGGCAAAACCCCCAAAACAGCCCATTTCCCCCCCCATAAAGGCACTTCTGAGCACCAGCAAACGGAAACAGGAGAAATAGAGTGGATTTTTTGTACGAAATCGTGGAAATTTGGCGTCTGGGGCCACGGCTCCCCATTTTCAAACACCTTTCTCTGGAAACGGGGGCTATTTTCAAACACTTCTCTTTGAAAATTGGGGATTATTTTAAGGGCAAAACAACAAAATAGCCAATTTTCTCCAATAAAGGCATTTCTGAGCACCAGAAAAAGGGAAACGGGAGAAACTGAAGTGGATTTTTTGTACGAAATCATGGGAATTTGGCGTCTGGGGATGGGGCTCCCCATTTTCAAACACTCTCCTTTGAAAATCAGGGACTCTTTTAAGGGCAAAACCCCCAAAACAGCCCATTTTCTCCAAAAAACACACTTCTGAGCACCAGCAAACGGGAAACGTGAGAAACTGAAGTGGATTTTTTGTACGAAATCGTGGAAATTTGGCGTCTGGGGCTGGGGCTCTGCATTTTCAAACATTCTTCTTCGAAAATCGGGGACTCTTTTAAGGGCAAAACACCAAAATACCCAATTTTCTCCAATAAAGACACTTCTGAGCACCAGCAAAAGGGAAACAGGACAAATTGAGTGGATTTTTTGTACCAAATTTGTGCAATTTCAGTGTCTGGGGCCATGAAATGGGGCCGGGGCTCCCCATTTTCAAACACTCTCCTTTGAAAATCGGGGACTCTTTTAAGGGCAAAACCCCCAAAATAGCCAATTTTCTCCAATAAACGTACTTCTGAGCACCAGCAAACGCGAAACGTGAAAAATAGAGTGGATTTTTTGTACGAAATCGTGGGAATTTGGCGTCTGGGGCTGGGGCTCTGCATTTTCAAACATTCTTCTTCGAAAATCGAGGACTATTTTAAGGGTAAAACACCAAAATACCCAATTTTCTCCAATAAAGACACTTCTGAGCACCAGCAAACGGGAAATGCGAGAAGTAGAGTGGATTTTTTGTACCAAATTTGTGCTATTTCAGTGTCTGGGGCCGGGGCTCCCCATTTTCAAACACTCTCCTTTGAAAATCGGGGACTCTTTTAAGGGCAAAACACCCAAAACAGCCCATTTTCTCCAAAAAATGTACTCCTGAACACCAGCAAATGGGAAATGGGAGAAATAGAGTGGATTTTTTGAACGAAATCGTGGGAATTCGGCGTCTGGGGCCGGGGCTCCCCATTTTCAAACACCCTCCTTTGAAAATCGGGGACTCTTTTAAGCGCAAAACCCCCAAAACAGCCCATTTTCCCCCCAATAAACATCATCATTCCCAACTGCGGGGCAGCGAGACCACCCCGGGGGTGGGGGTTGGGGGGCAGTCCGGTCGTCCCGCCCGCACCTGGTAGATCTTGGCATCCCTCATCAGCTTCTCCACGGGGTACTCGGTGTTGAAGCCGTTGCCGCCGAAGATCTGCACGGCGTCGGCCGCCACCTGGTTGGCCACGTCTCCGGCGAAGGCTTTGGCGATGGAGGCGAAGTAGGTGTTGCGGCGGCCGGCGTCCACCTCCCAGGCGGCGCGCTGGTAGGCCAGGCGGGCCAGCTCCACCTTCATGGCCATCTCGGCCAGCATGAAGGACACGGCCTGGTGCTGAGGGGTAATTAGCGCTCGTTAACGAGGCTCCCCCGCGGGGGGGGGATGAGGAGTCGGTGCCTCCCACGGCGCCGGGGTGGCCACGGGGGATGGAGCAGTGTGTGCCCGCAGCTCGCAGTAACGGCAATCCCAGTGCTCCCATGTTCCACCGCTAATCCCAATGCTTGCTCCTAATCCCACTCCTAATCCCAACGCTCGCCCCTAATCCCACCCCTAATCCCAACGCTCACCCCTAATCCCACCCCTAATCCCAATGCTCACTCCTAATCCCACTGCTCACCCCTAGTCCCACCCCTAATCCCAATGCTCACTCCTAATCCCACTGCTCACTCCTAATCCCACCGCTAATCCCAATGGTCACTCCTAATCCCACCCCTAATCCCAATGATTACTCCTAATTCCACCCCTAATCCCAATGCTCGCTCCCAACCCCAACACTCCTAATCTCACTGCTCCCAGTCCCACCCCTAATCCCAATGCTCACTCCTAATTCCACCCCTCATCCCAACACTCACCCCTAATCCCAATGCTCCCAGTCCCACTGCTCACCCCTAATCCCAACACTCCTAATCCCAATGTTCCCAGTCCCACTCCTAATCCCAGCGCTCCGAGTCCCACCACTCACTCCTAATCCTAGCACTCCCAATCCCACAGCTCCTAGCCCCATTGCTCTCTCCCAATCCCACATCTCCTAATCCCATTGCTCTCTCCCAACCCCACAGCTCCCAGTCCCATTGCTCTCTCCCAATCCCACATCTCCTAACCCCATTGCTCTCCTCCAGCCCCACAGCTCCCAATCCCCCCAACCCCACATCTCTCAGTCCCCCAGCCCCACACCTTTCCCACCCCACATCGCTCCTTCCAGCCCCCCAGCGCTCGCACTTTCTCCGTTTCCAAGCCGACAAACAAAGCGCTCGCCTTCACCGCCGTCCTCCCGGACACCCAGCAGCGCTGACGAGCCCCTAATTAATCTAATTAACGAGCGGCTCACCTCCACGATGGGCTTCCCGAACGTCTTCCTCTCCAGCGCGTACCGGGTGGCCTCGTCCAGCGCCCTCCTCGCCAGCCCCACGGCGCCGGCCGCCACCTGCGGGAAACGGGGCCGGCCCTCCATCACACCCCCGCCCCCGGGGGGGGGCATCGTTATTTTGGGGGGAAATCTCACTGTTTTGGGACACTGACAGGGGGGCGGGTCTTGTCGAAGGCGCCCATGGCGATCTTGAAGCCGGCGCCCTCGGCGAGGAGCACGTTCTCCTTGGGGACCCTGACGTCCTCGAAGACGATGCCCCGCGTGTCCGAGCAGCGCTGCCCCATGTTCATTTCCTGCAAAAAAAATGGGGGAAAAAAGGGGGAAATTCGCCACAAAATGCACCCCCCCCACACCCAACCGGAAGCGCGGCCGTGGGGCAGCACCCCATAGCGGCCCCACCTTCCTCCCCACGTGGATCCCGGGGCTGTCGGCCTCCACCACGAAACCGGTGAACGCTTTGCTGGCCGGAGCAGCGGGGTCCGGGTCCGTGCGCGCCAGCAGGAAATACCTGGGAAGGAAGAGGAAGGAGGAAGGAAGTGGGTGGGAAGCACCCGGGAAGGAAGGGGAAGGAGGAAGGAAGTGGGTGGGAAGCACCTGGGAAGGAAGGGAGGGAGAAAGTGGGTGGGAAGCACCTGGGAAGGAAGGGGAAGGAAGAAGGAAGTGGGTGGGAAGTACCTGGGAAAGAAGGGGAAGGAGGAAGTGGGTGGGAAGTACCCGGGAAGGAAGGGGAAGGAGGAAGGAAGTGGGTGGTAAGCACCCGGGAAGGAAGGGGAAGGAGGAAGTGGGTGGGAAGCACCCGGGAAGGAAGGGGAAGGAGGAAGGAAGTGGGTGGGAAGCACCCGGGAAGGAAGGGGAAGGAGGAAGTGGGTGGGAAGCACCCGGGAANGGGGGGGGGGGGGGGGGGGGGTCCCAAATGAGCGCCGTTTTGGGTCATTTTCCGTCACTCCGATGAAAACAAAAACGACGATTCCCACCCCCGCCCGCCGTCGTGAGCAATTCTGCCCCCCAATTCGGATGATTTTCAGTGAAAACAAAGCAGAAAAAGGCAAAAATCGGGGGGGTGGGGGGTTATGGGGGAGTGCAGCCATAGTGGAAGGAGTTGGATTTTGGGGGAAAAAATCCCTTTTCTCTGCATTTTCCATCCCGCGGAGAAAAAGCGCTCAGGTCCAATCCCACGGAGCGAAAAAACCAAAGCCCAAAAGTGCAGAAAATGGGGATTTCAGCCTTAAATTCGGGCCTCAAGTTTGGGCCTCAACTTTGGGCCTTCAATTTTGAGCCTTAGGTTTGGGCCTCAACTTCGGGCCTTCAATTCGGGCCTTAAATTCAGGCCTTAAATTCAGGCCTCAACTTTGGGCCTTAAACTCAGGCCTCAACTTTCAGCCTTAACTTTAGGCCTCAACTTCGGGCCTCAAATTCAGGCCTCAACTTTCAGCCTTAATTTTAGGCCTCAATTTTGGGCCTCAAATTCAAGCCTTAACCTCGGGCCTCAAATTCAGGCCTTAAACTCAGGCCTCAGCTTTGGGCCTCAAATTCAGGCCTCAACTTTGGGCCTCAAACTCAGGCCTCAACTTTGAGCCTCAAATTCAGGCCTTAAACTCAGGTCTCAAATTCAAGCCTTAAACTCAGGCCTCAAATTCAGGCCTTAAACTCAGGCCTCAGCTTTGGGCCTCAAATTCAGGCCTCAACTTTGGGCCTTAAACTCAGGCCTCAAATTCAGGCTTCAAATTCAGGCCTCAGCTTTGGGCCTTAAACTCAGGCCTCAAATTCAGGCTTCAAATTC
>NW_018364946.1:19585-19979 GCF_002078875.1 Numida meleagris | reverse complement strand
AAGCACCCGGGAAGGAAGGGGAAGGAGGAAGGAAGTGGGTGGGAAGCACCCGGGAAGGAAGGGGAAGGAGGAAGTGGGTGGGAAGCACCCGGGAAAGAAGGGGAAGGAGGAAGGAAGTGGGTGGGAAGTACCCGGGAAGGAGAAAGTGAGCGGGAAGTATCTGGAGAAGGAAGAGAGCGTGGAAGTGGATGGGAAGTACCTGGGAAGGAAGGGATGGAGGAAGTGGGTGGGAAGCACCTGGGAAGGAAGAGGAAGGAGGAAGTGGGTGGGAAGTACATGGGGAAGGGGAAGAAAGGAAGGGGAAAGAAGGGGAAAGAAGGGGAAAGAAGGGGAAAGAAGGGGAAAGAAGGGGAAAGAAGGGGAAAGAAGGGGAAAGAAGGGGAAAGAAGGGGAA
>NW_018364946.1:17186-19447 GCF_002078875.1 Numida meleagris | reverse complement strand
GGGAAAGAAGGGGAAAGAAGGGGAAAGAAGGGGAAAGAAGGGGAAAGAAGGGGAAAGAAGGGGAAAGAAGGGGAAAGAAGGGGAAAGAAGGGGAAGGGGCTGGGCAGGAAGTATGATTCCAATTCTGTTTTCCCCACTGATAATTAACCAAACCTCAGAGATTTTAATGGTCTTTCCCCCACTGATAATTAACCAAACCTCAGAGTTTCCAATACCGCTTTCCCCACTGATAATTAACCAAACCTCAGAGGTTTTAACGACCTTTCCCCACCGTTAATTAACCAAACCCCAGAGATCCCAGCCACGCTTTCCCCATGACCACCCCAAACCTCAGAGATTGCTAACGACCTTTTCCCCATTAGCACCCAACCCCGCCGCAGCGATCCAAACCCAGCCCTGCTTTACGGATCAGGACTACCCCCCTCCCCCCCGTGCCCTCATTTTGGGGCGAAAAGGGGCAGAAACGGGGCATGCGGAGCTGCCGCACCAGTTGGCCTTGCCGCCGTTGGTGATCCACATCTTCTGCCCGTTCACCACGTACTCGTCTCCCTTCCGCTCCGCTCGGGTTCTAATCCCGGCCACGTCCGAGCCGGCGCCGGGCTCGGTGACGCAGTACGCCTGGGGGGGGGAGGGGAGGGGAAAATGGGCAATTAGAGGGGGAAAAATAATTAGCGGCACGGTCATGAAGACGGGAGGGGAGGGAGAGCCCTGAGGGAGTGGGGTGCGATGGGGAAGGGGGGGTCAGGGGAAGATGGGGGGGGCAAGAAGGGGGAAAGGGAAAGGGGGAAATTGGGGTGATCCCAGGGAGGGATCCAGCCGGGATGGGAGGGATCCGGGTGTGAGATCCCAGGGAGGGATCCAGGTGGGATGGGAGGGATCCAGGTGTGAGATCCCAGGGAGGGATCCAACCAAGATGGGAGGGATCCAGGTGGGATAGGAGGGATCCAGGTGTGAGATCCCACGGATTGACAGAGGCTGGGATGGGTGGAATCCAGGTGTGAGATGCCAGGAATGGATCCAGGTGCGAGATCCCAGGGAGGGATCCATCCGGGATGGGATGGATCCAGGTGTGAGATGCCAGGGATTGACACAGGCTGGGATGGGAGGGATCCGGGTGTGAGATCCCAGGGATGGATCCAGGTGTGAGATCCCAGGGATGGAGCCAGGTGTGAGATCCCAGGGAGGGATCCAGCCGGGATGGGAGGGATCCAGGTGTGAGATGCCAGGGATTGACACAGGCTGGGATGGGAGGGATCCGGGTGTGAGATCCCAGGGATGGATCCAGGTGCGAGATCCCAGGGACGGATCCAGCCCGGGGGAAGGTGTGAGAGATCGACTTGGTTTTTGCAGTGGCAGTGTCCAGTACTTGCTGTGTGTAGCGTAGGCCATCAGCCACACTGCACGATTCCACGATGCCACGGCTCCGTGGCTTCATGATTCTATGGTTCCACAGTTCCACGATTCTGTGGTTCCAGGATTCCATGGTTCTACACTTCCACAATTGCATGGTTCCGTGGCTCCATGATTCTGTAGTTCCACGATTCCGTGGTTCCACGGCTCCACGGTTCCAGGGTTCCACGGTTCCGTGGCTCCAGGATTCCACGGTTCTGTGGCTTCATGGTTCCACGGTTCCACGGCTCCAAGGTTCTGTGGTTCCACGGTCCCGCGATTCCACGGTTCCACGATTCTGCGGCTCCATGGTTCCATGGTTCCACGATTCCACGGTTCTACGATTCCACGATTCCATGGTTCCGTGGCTTCATGATTCCATGGTTCCACGGTTCCGTGGCTTCATGATTCCATGATTCCATGGTTCCGTGGCTTCACAATTCCACGGTTCCGTGGCTTCACGGTTCCGTGGCTTCACGATTCCATGGTTTCACGATTCCATGGTTTCACGATTCCATGGTTCCGTGGCTTCATGGTTCCAGGGTTCCACGGTTCTGTGACTTCATGATTCCACGGTTCCAAGATTCCACGGTTCCACGATTCCATGGTTCCGTGGCTTCATGGTTCCAGGGTTCCAGGCTTCCAGGGTTCCACGGTTCCGTGACTTCATGATTCCACGGTTCCAAGATTCCATGGTTCCACGGTTCCGTGGCTTCAGGGTTCCAGGGTTCCACGGTTCCGTGACTTCATGATTCCACGGTTCCAAGATTCCATGGTTCCACGATTCCACGGTTCCATGGCTTCATGGTTCCAGGGTTCCAGGGTTCCACGGTTCCAGAGTTCCGTGACTTCATGATTCCACGGTTCCAAGA
>NW_018364946.1:7934-8966 GCF_002078875.1 Numida meleagris | reverse complement strand
GGTTCCAGGGTTCCAGGGTTCCACGGTTCCAGGGTTCCGTGACTTCATGATTCCACGGTTCCAAGATTCCATGGTTCCACGATTCCGCGGTTCCACGATTCCCTAACTCTGTGGTTCCAAGATTCCATGGTTCCAGGATTCCATGGTTCCCTAACTCCATGGTTCCATGGTTCCCTAACTCCGTGGTTTCCACGATTCCACGGTTCCGCAGTTCCACAGTTCCAAGATTCCACAGTTGCCTCAAAATGCCTCAAAACCACCCCAAAAACGATGCAAAACCACCCCCAAAACTGCCCCCAAACCGCCTGAAAAGCACCCAAAAAATGCCCCAAACCGCCCCAAAACGCCCCCAAACCACCCCCAAACCGCCCCAAATTACCCCACATCACCCCAAACCGCCCCAAATTGCCCCAAACCGCCCCAAATTGCCCCAAACCCGCCCGATTTCGGTTCCCGGCCACGCACACACATGAGCGGCTCCTCGGTCATGCGGCCCAGGAAGTTGCGCTGCTGCTGCTCGTTGCCCGCCAGGATCAGCGGCATTTGCTGCAACACACGGGACCGGGCCTCAGTGTGGGGCCACACAGACACACGCTGCCCCATAGAGACCCACGCCGCCCCACAGAGACCCACGCTGCCCCACAGAGACCCCATAGAGACCCACGCCGCCCCACAGAGACCCACGCCGCCCCACAGAGACCCCATAGAGACCCACGCCGCCCCACAGAGACCCCATAGAGACCCACGCCGCCCCACAGAGACCCACGCCGCCCCACAGAGACCCCATAGAGACCCACGCTGCCCCACAGAGACCCCATAGAGACCCACGCCGCCCCACAGAGACCCCATAGAGACCCACGCCGCCCCACAGACACATGCCGCCCCACAGAGACCCACGCTGCCCCACAGAGACCCCACAGAGACCCACGCTGCCCCACAGAGACCCACGCCGGCCCATAGGAGCCCCATAGAGACCCACACAGCCCCACAGACTCCATAGCCACCCCACCCAGCCCCACAGACACCCCACAG
>NW_018364946.1:0-1372 GCF_002078875.1 Numida meleagris | reverse complement strand
CCCATAGCCACCCCACACAGCCACCCCAGACCCCATAGCCACCCCACACAGCCCCACAGCCACCCCACACAGCCCCACAGCCACCCCAGACCCCATAGCCACCCCATAGCCACCCCCCAGATCCCCCCAGCGCCCCGGTGTTGTGTTGCTGGCGCTCACCCCGAGGCTGTTGGCCTCCATGGCGGTCTGCACGCCGGTGCAGCCGTACGCCAGCTCCTCGGTGATCAGGCACGCCTCGAAGCTGCCCAGGCCCAGCCCCCCTGCACCAAACACGCACCTCCAGCGCCCCACAGAGACCCACAGCGCCCCATAGAGCCCCACAGAGCCCCATAGAGACCCACAGCGACCCACACAGCCCCATAGGCACGCCTCGAAGCTGCCCAGGCCCAGCCCCCCTGCCCCAAACACGCAGCTCCAGCGCCCCACGGCGACCCACAGCGCCCCATAGAGCCCCACAGAGCCCCATAGAGACCCACAGCGCCCCATAGGCACCCCACACAGCCCCACACAGCCCCATAGGCACGCCTTGAAGCTGCCCAGGCCCAGTCCCCCTGCGCCAAACACGCAGCTCCAGCGCCCCACAGCGCCCCATAGAGACCCCATAGAGACCCCATAGAGACCCACACAGCCCCATAGGCACGCCTCGAAGCTGCCCAGGCCCAGGCCCAGCCCCCCTGCGCCAAACACGCAGCTCCAGCGCCCCACAGCGCCCCACAGAGACCCACAGCACCCCATAGTGACCCACAGCGACCCACACAGCCCCACAGAGACCCACACAGCCCCATAGGCACGCCTCGAAGCTGCCCAGGCCCAGCCCGCCTGCGCCAAACACGCAGCTCCAGCGCCCCACTGCGCCCCATAGAGACCCACAGCGCCCCATAGAGACCCACAGCGCCCCACAGCGCCCCACACAGCCCCATAGGCACCTCACAGAGCCCCACGGAGCCCCATAGAGACCCACAGCGCCCCACAGCGACCCCATAGAGTCCCACGGAGCCCCATAGAGACCCCACAGAGCCCCAGAGGCACCCCCCACAGACCCACACAGCCCCACAGGCACCCCACAGACACCCCATAGAGACCCACACCGCCCCATAGGCACCCCACAGAGACCCCACAGACACCCAATAGAGACCCAACAGATCTCATAGAGACCCCACGGAGACTGCATAGAGACTCACAGACCCCATAGAGCCCCACAGAGACCCCATAGAGCCCCACAGAGACCCCATAGAGCCCCACAGAGACCCCACAGATCCCATAGAGACCCATACACACCTCATAGAGACCGCACAGATCCCACAGACACCCCACAGAGACCCCACAGAGACCCCACAGAGACCCCACAGAGACCCCACAGAGCTCTGCATGC
>NW_018364945.1:18824-19920 GCF_002078875.1 Numida meleagris | reverse complement strand
TGCGGGGTGCATTGCAGGGTGAATTATGGGGTGCATTGCAGGGTGCATTGCGGGGTGCAGGGCTGGGTGCATTGCGGGGTGAATTATGGGGTGCACTGCAGGGTGCAGGACCAGGGGTGCGGGGTGCATTGTGGGGTGCAGAGCTGGGTGCACTGTGGGGTGTACTGGGGTGCAGGGCTGGCTGCATTGTGGGGTGCACTGCGGGGTGCATTGCGGGGTGCAGGGCTGGGTGCATTGCGGGGTGAATTATGGGGTGCAGGACCAGGGGTGCGGGGTGCACTGCGGGGTGCAGGGCTGGGTGCATTGCAGGGTGCCTTGTGGGGTGTATTGTGGGGTGCAGGGCTGGATGCACTGAGGGGTGCACTGTGGGGTGCATTGCGGGGTGAATTGTGGGGTGCATTGGGGTGCAGAGCTTGGTGCATTGCGGGGTGAATTATGGGGTGCAGGACCAGGGGTGCGGGCTGCATTGTGGGGTGCACTGCAGGGTGAATTATGGGGTGCAGGACCAGGGGTGCGGGGTGCATTATGGGGTGCAGGACCAGGAGTGCGGGGTGCATTGTGGGGTGCACTTCGGGGTGCACTGCGGGGTGAATTATGGGGTGCAGGGCTGGGTGCATTGTGGTGCACATTGCAGGGTGAAGTATGGGGTGCAGGACCAGGGGTGCGGGGTGCATTGTGGGGTGCACTTCGGGGTGCAATGTGGGGTGAATTATGGGGTGCACTGCAGGGTGCATTGCGGGGTGCAGGGCTGGGCGCATTGCTGGGTGCATTGCGGGGTGCATTATGGGGTGCAGGACCAGGAGTGCGGCGTGCATTGCGGGGCGCATTGCGGGGTGAATTATGGGGTGCAGGACCAGGGGTGCGGGGTGCATTGTGGGGTGCACCGTGGGGTGCAATGCGGGGTGAATTATGGGGTGCATTGCAGGGTGCATTGCGGGGTGCAGGGCTGGGTGCACTGCAGGGTGAATTATGGGGTGTATTGTGGGGTGCACTGCAGGGTGCAGGACCAGGGGTGTGGGGTGCATTGTGGGGTGCAGAGCTGGGTGCACTGTGGGGTGTATTGGGGTGCAGGGCTGGCTGCATTGTGGGGTGCACT
>NW_018364945.1:14332-17019 GCF_002078875.1 Numida meleagris | reverse complement strand
GCTCTGCCCCACAGGAATGGCTCTGCCCCATAGGAACGGCTCTGCCCCATAGGAATGGCTCTGCCCCACAGGAACGGCTCTGCCCCACAGGAATGGTTCTGCCCCATAGGAATGGCTCTGCCCCTTGGGAACGGCTCTGCCCCATAGGAACGGTTCTGCCCCATAGGAACGGCTCTGCCCCACAACATCACCCCAGCCCCACAGCACTGCCCCAGCCCCACAGAGTCACTCCAGCCCCACAGCATCACCCCAACCCCACAGCATTGCTCCAGCCCCACAGCGTCACCCCAGCCCCACAGAGTTACCCCAGCCCCACAGCATCACCCCAGCCCCACAGCATCACCCCAGCCCCACACCCGAGCCCCACAGCATCGGGGTTGCGGGGTGCTGTGGGCTACAGGATATGGGATGCAGGGTCACACACTGTGGGGTGTATTATGGGGTGCAGTGGGGTGCAGGGCTGCATGCAGTGGGGTGCAGGGCTGCGCGCTGTGGGGTGCAGGGCTGCGCGCTGTGGGGTGCTGTGGGGTGCAGGGCTGGGTGCTGCAGGCTGTGGGGTTGCACGCTGTGGGGTGAATTATGGGGTGTAGGACCAGGGGTGCCGGGTGCACTGCGGGGTGCAGGGCTGTGTGCATTGCGGGGTGAATTATGGGGTGCATTGTGGGGTGCATTGTGGGGTGCATTGCGGGGTGAATTATGGGGTGCGTTGTGGGGTGCAGGGCTGGGTGCAATGCGGGGTGAATTATGGGGTGCATTGTGGGGTGCATTGCGGGGTGCATTGCAGGGTGAATTATGGGGTGCATTGCAGGGTGCAGGGCTGGGTGCATTGCGGGGTGCATTATGGGGTGCAGGACCAGGGGTGCCGGGTGCATTGTGGGGTGCAGGGCTGGGTGCATTGTGGGGTGCGTTGCGGGGTGAATTATGGGGTGCATTGCAGGGCGCATTGTGGGGTGAATTATGGGGTGCAGGACCAGGGGTGCCGGGTGCATTGTGGGGTGCACTGCGGGGTGCACTGTGGGGTGAATTATGGGGTGCAGGACCAGGAGTGCGGGGTGCATTGCGGGGTGCATTGCNTGCGGGGTGCATTGCAGGGTGAATTATGGGGTGCATTGCAGGGTGCATTGCGGGGTGCAGGGCTGGGTGCATTGCGGGGTGAATTATGGGGTGCAGGACCAGGGGTGCAGGGTGCATTGTGGGGTGCACTGTGGGGTGAATTATGGGGTGCAGGACCAGGAGCGCGGGGTGCATTGGGGTGCAGGGCTGGGTGCATTGCGGGGTGAATTATGGGGTGCAGGACCAGGGGTGCGGGATGCATTGCGGGGTGCAGGGCTGGGTGCATTGCGGGGTGAATTATGGGGTACATTGGGGTGCAGGGCTGGGTGCATTGCAGGATGCATTGTGGGGTGCACTGCAGGGTGAATTATGGGGTGCAGGTCCAGGGGTGCGGGGTGCATTGTGGGGTGCAGGGCTGTGTGCATTGTGGGGTGCATTGCGGAGTGAATTATGGGGTGCAGGACCAGGGGTGTGGGGTGCACTGCGGGGTGCACTGCAGGGTGAATTATGGGGTGCATTGTGGGGTGCACTGCAGGGTGCAGGACCAGGGGTGTGGGGTGCATTGTGGGGTGCAGAGCTGGGTGCACTGTGGGGTGCATTGCGGGGTTCAGGGCTGTGTGCATTGCATGGTGCACTGTGGGGTGAATTACGGGGTGCATTGCGGGGTGCATTATGGGGTGCAGGACCAGGAGTGCGGGGTGCATTGCGGGGTGCACTGCGGGGTGAATTATGGGGTGCAGGGCTGGGTGCATTGTGGGGCACATTGCAGGGTGAATTATGGGGTGCAGGACCAGGAGTGCTGGGTGCATTGTGGGGTGCACTGCGGGGTGCACTGTGGGGTGAATTATGGGGTGCAGGACCAGGAGTGCGGGGTGCATTGCGGGGTGCAGGGCTGGGTGAATTATGGGGTGCATTGCAGGGTGCATTGTGGGGTGCAGGGCTGGGTGCATTGCAGAGTGAATTATGGGGTGCAGGACCAGGGGTGCGGGGTGCATTGTGGGGTGCACTGCGGGGTGCATTATGGGGTGCAGGACCAGGAGTGCGGGTTGCATTGCGGGGCGCATTGCGGGGCGCATTGTGGGGTGCAGGGCTGGGTGCATTGCGAGGTGCATTGCGGGGTGCATTGCAGGGCACATTGCGAGGTGAATTATGGGGTGCAGGGCTGGCTGCATTGCGGGGTGCACTGCGGGTGCATTGCGGGGTGAAGTATGGGGTGCAGGGCCAGGGGTGCGGGGTGCATTGTGGGGTGCACTGCGGGGCGCATTGTGAGGTGAATTATGGGGTGCAGGGCTGGGTGCATTGTGGGGTGCAGGGCTGTGTGCATTGTGGGGTGCATTGCGGGGTGCATTATGGGGTGCAGGACCAGGAGTGCGGCGTGATTGCGGGGCGCATTGCGGGGTGAATTATGGGGTGCAGGACCAGGGGTGCGGGGTGCACTGCGGGGTGCAGGGCTGGGTGCATTGCGGAGTGAATTATGGGGTGCAGGACCAGGGATGCGGGGTGCACTGCGGGGTGCACTGC
Source organism: Numida meleagris (assembly GCF_002078875.1). NCBI lineage: Eukaryota > Metazoa > Chordata > Aves > Galliformes > Numididae > Numida > Numida meleagris. The sequence continues at coordinate 14,445 of NW_018364945.1, read as the reverse complement.
AGGGTGCATTATGGGGTGCAGGACCAGGAGTGCGGGTTGCATTGCGGGTTGCATTGCGGGGTGCACTGCGGGGCGCATTGCGGGGCGCAGCATCAGATGCCGGCCCCCATAGC
>NW_018364945.1:7880-10616 GCF_002078875.1 Numida meleagris | reverse complement strand
CCACGCTATGGGGTCAGGGGCAGCGCAGACCCCATAGCGCTATGGGGTTGGCAATGCTCGGAGCCTATAGGGCCACGCTATGGGGTCAGGGGCAGTGGAGACCCCACATTGCAATGGGGTTGGGCGCAGCTCAGGGCCTATAGGGCCACGCTATGGGGTTGGGGACAGTGCAGACCCCATAGCGCTGTGGGGTTGGCAATGCTTGGAGCCTATAGGGCCACGCTATGGGGTTGGCAATGCTCGGGGCCTATAGGGCCAAGCTGTGGGGTCAGGGGCACTGCAGACCCCACACTGCAGTGCGGTTGGGCGCAGCTCGGAGCTTATAGGGCCATGCTATGGGGTCAGGGGCAGTGCAGACCCCATAGCGCTGTGGGGTTGGCAATGCTCGGAGCCTATAGGGCCACGCTATGGGGTTGGCAATGCTCGGAGCCTATAGGGTCATGCTATGGGGTCAGGGGCAGTGCAGACCCCACACTGCAATGGGGTTGGGCGCAGCTTGGGGCCTATAGGGCCACGCTATGGGGTCGGGGACAATGCAGACCCCATAGCGCTGTGGGGCTGGCAATGCTTGGAGCCTATAGGGCCACGTTATGGGGTTGGGGGCAGTAGAGACCCCATAGCGCTGTGAGGTTTGGCGCAGCTCAGGGCCTATAGGGCCACGCTATGGGGTCAGGGGCAGTGCAGACCCCATAGCGCTGTGGGGTTGGCAATGCTCGGGGCCTATAGGGCCAAGCTGTGGGGTCAGGAGCAGCGCAGACCCCATAGCGCAGTGGGGTTGGGCACAGCTCGGAGCCTATAGGGCCATGCTATGGGGTTGGCAATGCTCGGAGCCTATAGGGTCATGCTATGGGGTCAGGGGCAGTGCAGATCCCACACTGCAATGGGGCTGGGCGCAGCTCGGGGCCTATAGGGCCACGCTATGGGATTGGCAATGCTCAGAGCCTATAGGGCCAAGCTGTGGGGTCAGGGGCAGTGCAGACCCCATAGCGCTGTGGGGTTGGCAATGCTCAGAGCCTATAGGGCCATGCTATGGGGTCAGGGGCAGTGCAGACCCCACATTGCAATGGGGTTGGGCGCAGCTCAGGGCCTATAGGGCCACGCTATGGGGTTGGCAATGCTCGGGGCCTATAGGGCCACGTTATGGGGTCAGGGGCAGTAGAGACCCCATAGCGCTGTGGGGTTGGCAATGCTCGGAGCCTATAGGGCCACGCTATGGGGTTGGCAATGCTCGGGGCCTATAGGGCCACGCTATGGGGTCAGGGGTAGTGCAAACCCCATAGTGCTGTGGGGTTGGCAATGCTTGGAGCCTATAGGGCCACGTTATGGGGTTGGGGGCAGTAGAGACCCCATAGCGCTGTGAGGTTGGGCACAGCTCGGAGCCTATAGGGCCACGCTATGGGGTTGGCAATGCTCGGGGCCTATAGGGCCACGCTATGGGGTCGGGGACAATGCAGACCCCATAGCGCTGTGGGGTTGGCAATGCTCGGAGCCTATAGGGCCACGCTATGGGGTCAGGAGCAGTGCAGACCCCCTAGCACTGTGGGGTTGGCAATGCTCAGAGCCTATAGGGCCACGCTATGGGGTTGGCAATGCTCGGGGCCTATAGGGCCACGCTATGGGGTCAGGGGCAGTGCAGACCCCATAGCGCTGTGGGGTTGGNGCGCCGTGCTCCGAGCCGCGGCCTCGGCCCGCAGCGCTGCGGGACACCGGGCCGGGTGCGGGTGAACCGGGGCCGCCGGGTGCTGAGCCCGTAGGGAGCCACGGCCGTGGGGCGCCGAGTCCGTGGGGCGGCTCCGTCCGTGGGGCCGCCGTGTCCATAGGGTGGCTCTGTCCCGTGGGTCGGCTCTGTCCCGTGGGTCGGCTCTGTCCGTGGGGCGCCGTGTCCGTGGGGCGCCTCCGTCCGTGGGGCGGCTCTGTCCATGGGGCGCTGAGTCCGTGGGGTGGCTCCGTCCGTGGGGCCGCCGAGTCCGTGGGGTGGCTCCATCCATGGGGTGGCTGTGTCCATGGGGCGCCGTGTCTGTGGGTCGGCTCTATCCCGTGGGGCGGCTCTGTCCATGGGGCGCCGTGTCTATGGGGCGGCTGTGTCCGTGGGACCCGGTGTCCATGGGACCCGGTGTCCATGGGGCCGCGGTGTCCGTGGGGCACGTTGTCCGTGGGGCACGGTGCCCGTGGGGCAGCTCCGTCCGTGGAGCCGCTGTGTCCGTGGGGCGCGGTGTCCGTGGGGCGGCTCCGTCCGTGGGGCAGCCCCATCCATGGGGCGGCCGTGTCCGTGGGGCAGCTCCATCCATGGGGCGTGGTGTCCGTGGGGCGCGGTGTCCGTGGGGCAGCTCCATCCATGGGGCCGCCGTGTCCGTGGGGCACGGTATCCGTGGGGCGCGGTGCCCGTGGGGCGGCTGTGTCCGTGGGGCAGCTCCATCCATGGGGCAGCCGTGTCTGTGGGGCGCCATGTCCATGGGGTGGCTCCATCCGTGGGGCCGCCGTGTCCGTGGGGTGGCTCCGTCTGTGGGGCGCGGTGTCCGTAGGGTGGCTGTGTCCGTGGGGCACGTTTTCCGTGGGGCACGTTTTCCGTGGGGCACGTTTTCCGTGGGGCACGTTTTCCGTGGGGCAGCTCCATCCATGGGGCCGCCGTGTCCGTGGGGCGCGGTGTCCGTGGGGCAGCTCCATCCATGGGGCACATTGTCCGTGGGGCTCAGTGTCCGTGGGGCACCGTGCCCTGCCCCACACTTTGGGGTCCCG
>NW_018364945.1:0-2178 GCF_002078875.1 Numida meleagris | reverse complement strand
CCCCCCACCCCCGCCCCCCCCCATTGGGCACCGCTGCTTTCAGCAGAGGGGGCCGGGACCCCCAGGGCAGCGCTGTGGGGCTGGGCCGCTATGGGGCCGCTATGGGGCAGCTATGGGGCCACTATGGGGTCAGCTTTGGGGTTATGTCAGCGCTAAGTGAACCCAAAAAGGGAAAAGAGCCCAGAAATCCCAATGGCTGCAGCGGAGGGGGCACCGGGCCCCGATGGCGTGGGGTGAGACCCCCAAGTGTGGGGCGTGACCCCCCCAATCTATGGGGCGTGACCCCCCCAATCTATGGGGCGTGACCCCCCCAATCTATGGGGCGTGATCCCCAATCTATGGGGCGTGATCCCCAATCTATGGGGCGTGATCCTCCCTCTATGGGGCATGACCCCCCCCCATGGGGCATGATCCCCAATCTATGGGGTGTGATCCCCCCTTTATGGGGCATGACCCCCCCTCTGTGGGGCGTGATCCCCCCACTATGGGGCATGATCCCCCCTCTATGGGGCGTGATCCCCCCGCCATGGGGCATGATCCCCCCGCCATGGGGCGTGACCCCCAATCTATGGGGCGTGACCCCCAATCTATGGGGCGTGACCCCCCCTCTATGGGGCATGATCCCCCCTCTATGGGGCATGACCCCCAATCTATGGGGCGTGATCCTCCCTCTATGGGGCATGATCCTCCCTCTATGGGGCGTGATCCCCCCACTATGGGGCGTGATCCCCAATCTATGGGGCATGACCCCCCCTCTATAGGGCGTGATCCCCAATGCTATGGGGCATGACCCCCCCCTCTATGGGGTGTGATCCCCAATCTATGGGGCATGCCCCCCCCCATGGGGCGTGACCCCCCCTCTATGGGACGTGATCCCCAATCTATGGAGCATGACCCCCCCTCTATGGGGCGTGATCCCCCCTCTATGGGGCGTGATCCCCAATCTATGGGGCGTGATCCCCCCTTTATGGGGCATGATCCCCAATCTATGGGGCATGATCCCCAATCTATGGGGCGTGATCCCCCCTNATAGGGCCACGCTATGGGGTTGGCAATGCTCGGGGCCTATAGGGCCACGCTATGGGGTCAGGGGCAGTGCAGACCCCATAGCGCTGTGGGGTTGGCAATGCTCGGAGCCTATAGGGCCACATTATGGGTTTGGGGGCAGTAGAGACCCCATAGCGCTGTGAGGTTGGGCGCAGCTCAGGGCCTATAGGGCCACGCTATGGGGTCAGGGGCAGTGCAGACCCCACACTGCAATGGGGTTGGGCGCAGCTTGGGGCCTATAGGGCCACGCTATGGGGTTGGCAATGCTCGGAGCCTATAGGGCCAAGCTGTGGGGTCAGGGGCAGTGCAGATCCCACACTGCAATGGGGTTGGGCGCAGCTCGGGGCCTATAGGGCCACGCTATGGGGTTGGCAATGCTCGGAGCCTATAGGGTCACGCTATGGGGCTGGGGGCAGTGCAGACCCCACATTGCAATGGGGTTGGGCGCAGCTCGGGGCCTATAGGGCCACGCTATGGGGTTGGCAATGCTCGGGGCCTATAGGGCCAAGCTGTGGGGTCAGGGGTAGTGCAGACCCCATAGCGCTGTGGGGTTGGCAATGCTCGGAGCCTATAGGGTCATGCTATGGGGTCAGGGGCAGTGCAGACCCCACACTGCAATGGGGTTGGGCGCAGCTCGGGGCCTATAGGGCCACGCTATGGGGTTGGGCGCAGCTTGGGGCCTATAGGGCCACGCTATGGGGTCAGGGGCAGTGCAGACCCCACATTGCAACGGGGTTGGGCGCAGCTCAGGGCCTATAGGGCCACGCTGTGGGGTCAGGAGCAATGCAGACCCCACACTGCAATGGGGTTGGGCGCAGCTCGGGGCCTATAGGGCCACGCTATGGGGTTGGCAATGCTCGGGGCCTATAGGGCCATGCTATGGGGTCGGGGACAATGCAGACCCCATAGCGCTGTGGGGTTGGGCGCAGCTCGGCGCCCATCGTGTCCCTCATCCCCCACCCCGTGCAGCGAGGGGTTGCGGGCGGGGGGCACCGGGTTGGGGGGGGCTGCACTTATGGGGCCGCGCTGCTCTATGGGGCGCGGCGTGTGGGGCGGCTGCAGCTGGGCTGGCTGCGGCCGCGGGGGGGGGCGCGGGGGAGCATTCCTGACATAGCTGCCGGCGGCCATGGG
>NW_018364944.1:0-11854 GCF_002078875.1 Numida meleagris | reverse complement strand
CTGATCCTCTAGAGAGACAGGGAAACTCCTTGTTGGAGCAGAGGACAGCTCAGGCCAGGGACATCCTCAACCCCATTCTGACTGCACCAGCTGGCACCAAAACCACTCAGCATGAGTGGTCCCCTCAGTAACTGATAGTTTTTCCTTCCAGGACACATGCACAAGACAGAGTGAGATGGTGCAGAGTTAAGAAAAGATTAATAAAAGGACAGGACAGTCTGTGGGGATAAGTCACATGGCTCAATCAGATCTGAGGGGCCCCTTTGACACATCATGCTTTCTCCCCTCACATGTTCATCCCTGTCTCTGCACATCCCAACACGAGGTTGTATATGTCTGTCCCACAGCAATCCCTGTCCATGTCCTGATTCACAGCTGCATCACTCACAAAGGCCAGGCTTGTCTTCCTGGAAGTGGCCCTGAGGTTTTTTGATGCCTCATCAGCTGGTGTGAATGGTGAGATTTATTTCTCCCCATCATTTCCCTGTGCTCCTTTGGTGTCTGTCTCTGTACGCTTCTTGATTGCCTCCCAGTATCGATCAGAAGGACCAACATAATGGAAAAGGTGTCACAAAAGAGGTGGAAGAAGCAGCACGATAGCAAGGTGCTGCAAGGGAAGGGGATTGCTCACTCATATCAGAAGATTCTAGGTTTGCAGGGAAAGGCTTCCACCAGGGAGGGACCTCCAGAAAGAGATTCTTCCTCAGTGGTAGTCAGCCCTCAAATGAGGCCTAAGAAGGGTGGAGCCAGGCTCCACCCACTCTTGGTCGCACAAGTGAATTGCCTTCACCTGTGCTCCCAGGGCTGACTGGGTCTTTCCTCCAGGTGCTCAATCAGTGGTTCAGGCCATGACTCAGCAGTTCCCATATACTACCCTTTTCCCTCATCCTGTTTCATGAGGTCCTGACAGCTCTTCCCAATCAGGGGTCCTCCATGCATGTGCGTATAGTGCACTTTGTCCACTCATGTAGAACATTAATGGAAAATTAAACACTACTGGTGCAGCACTGATCCCTGAGAGACCCCTTTATAGATTCATGTCCCCAGCTGTATTCTGAATAGCTGGTCACAACAGTTAGAGCCCAGCAGATCATTTAGTTTCCCACATACATTACTGTACACCTACCCATGGCATAACTCACCCATTTGATTGTGAGGGGACTACACAACAGGCAGTGGGAAAGGTCTCACCAAAATCTAAGCACATAACATTCGCTGCCCTCCATTTTTTCACTGTCCCCGCAATCTTGTACAGGATTCAGTGAGGTTGCTCAGGCATGATTTGCCCTGTGTATAACCAGGCCGGCTGCTGCTAATCACTGTGTTGTCCTTCATATGTTTATCAATGGCATCTGAAGATATTTCCTCTGAAACACTGTAGGGAGTGAAGGGCACACAACCGACATGTTGTTCCCTGCATCCTTGGCTAGACAAGTGTGCTTTGCTGGGCCTTGCATTTAGGGCTTGAGAAGCCCTTCCCTTATCCCCGAGGAACTGCAATAATGGAATCAGCCTGAGTGTAGCATGCCCAGATGTGCTCTGTGTGCCAGAGGGTATAATGGCAGAAATAGAGTTCCATCATGTAAGGAGAAGATAGAGCTCACTATGGAAAGGGTTTGCAGAGAGTGACTTGTGTAAATTCCACTGATCCTGCCTGATGCTGAACAAAGCTGGGGTTCCCACCACCGGAAAGGAGTTGGGACGTGTGTGCTCTCTCTAGACCTCTTCCTATTGTGTCTTACTAAATCCACCACTTAATTTCACATTTTACTGCTGTGCCTCTCTTCTGGGATCTGGAAAGGATCCTGCACAACTTCTGCCCCCATACTCTCATCCCTATGGCAGAGCAGGAGGAGGCAAAACAGGGCAGCAGAACTTTCCTGAGAGCAGTGTGATGTGGGATGAGGTCACAGCCAGGGTGTGGGCCACTCCTGCCAAAAGGGCCCCATGGAGCCCCTAAGGAGTGACTCAACATGAGTTCATTTGCCTCTGCAGGATTCTTCCAGTGCTGAAGCTGAACCTTTTACCAAAATGCGTGTGTATTCCCTGTAAATGCTTGAGTCTTTCTTCCTGCCAATCAAAAGATGCCTTCAGTGAGGAATGAACATAGCATAATGTCGGGAATGAAATTAAAATGCACAGGAAGTCAGTGTACAGTCTGTATCATTATCTGGAATGTTTTGCATTCAAGAGGAGATGGTCAGAAAATAATCACTGCATTAAGCTATGCTTCTGGCCTAGGGTCTGCTTGACTCCACTATAAAAGGCAGTGCAGCTCCTTGCCCTCTCATCCACTGTTCTTGCTGCCTTCTCCATGGGAACGAGGTGTGTGTGAAGCCCCTTCTTGTCCACCTTCTTCTCCAAATGGAGGTCTCAGCAGCTATCAGATTTGTTCCATGCCAAATCTTGGGACTGCTTTTCATGGGGGAGGGAAGTGTTGAGAAGATTTGTTGTAGAGGCATTCTGAGCCTATACTGATGTATGTTATGGGCTAGAGTCTGGACAGTAGCTGGATAGATCCCAGTGGCTCTTTTTGGGCTGTGGTAGGATGAGACCAGAAGCCCTTCACTGTGCAGCTCCCAGCCGTGTATGTGCCTTAGTTCCCTCATGGCATGTTGACAGACTGCTCCTCATGCATCCCCAAGTTCTGCTTTGTCCCTGCCCCCTCTTCCAGGTACAGCTGCAGCCCCGAGACATGTCCTGCCATGACCAGTGCGTGCCATGCCAGCCCTGCGGCCCGACAATTAGGGCTCCTCTACATACATGCTGAGAGTGCCCTCCATCCAGTCATTTAAAGCATTAATGGAGAATTACACACTATTGGTCCTGCACTGATCCCTGAGAGTCTCGTTTATAGATGTCAGTCCCCTGCTGTGCACTGATGAGCTGGTCACAACAGAACTTTCCTGAGAGCAGAGTGAGCTGGGATTAGGTCACATCCAGGAGCTGGGCCACTTCTTGCCAAAAGGGCCCCAAGGAGCCCCTGAGGAGTGACCCAGGCGGACATCATTTGCCTTTGCTGGACTTGTCCAGTGCCGCAGCTGAATCTTTTGCCTAAATGGATATGTATTGCCTGGAAATACTTGAGTCTCTCTTCCTGCCCCTTCAGCAGGGATTGAACACAGAATAAAGCCAGAAATGAAATTTAAACAGAACTCATCATTGTGGACCTCCTCTGGCCTGCTCCAGCAGCACCATATCCTTGTTATGGGGGCTCCAGAACTGGTCACAGTACTCCAGGTGAGGTCTCATGAGAGCAGAGTAGAGGGGCAGAATCACCTCCCTCACCCTGCTGGTCACACTTCTCTTGATGTGACCCAAGAAACGGTTGGCCTTTTGGGCTGCAAGCACACATTGCCAGCTCATGTTGAATCTTTCGTCAACTGACACTCCCAAATCATTCTCCTAAGGGCTGTTCTCAATCCATTCTCCACCCAGCATTTATCTGTGGTTGAGATTGCCCTGACTCAGATTCAGGACCTTGCACTTGGCCTTGTTGAACTTCATGAGAATGGCATGGGCCCACCTCTCAAGCCTGTCCAGGTCCCTCTGGATAGCATCCCTTTCCTCTAGTGTGTCAGCTACACCACTCAGCTTGGTGTTGTCTGCAAACTTGCTGAGGGTGCACTTGATCCCACTGTCCATGTTGCCTACAAAGATGTTAAATAACAGCGGTCCCAACACCAGTCCCTGAGGAATGCCACTCGTCACCCATCTCCGTTTGGACATTGAGCCATTGACCACAACTCTCTGAGCACAACCACCCAGCCAATTCCTTATCCAGCAAGCGATGCATCCATTGAATCCATTTTTCTCCAATGTGGCAACCAAGATGTCATGCAGGACAGTGTCAAATGCTTTGCACGAGTCCAGGTAGATGATGTCAGTTCCTGTTCCTTTGTCCACTGATGGTGTAATACCATCATAAAAGGCATTTGAGTTTGTCCCCACACCTTTGAGCAAGTCATGTGAATGGGAATCCTGGCAAGTGATAGAACCTGTTCCTGGTCTTCTACTGACCTCCTGGCTTGGCCAGGATCCCTGTTGGTCCATTGCAGTCTCTGGGTGGAGTCTTTAGCCAGGCCACACTTAGATCTGGCCTTGGCCTAGATCCTAGCACCAGCTCTTAACCTAGTGAGAATGCACTTTGAGTACTGTGTTCAGTTTTGGCCCCTTCATTGCTAAAAAGATCTTGAGGTTCTGGGGCATGTCCACAGAAGGACAATGAAGCTGTGAAGTCTTAATAGGAACAGCTGAGGGAATTGAGATTGTTTAGTCTGGAGGAGGTTCAAGAGTGACAATCTCTCTCTACAACTGCCAGAAAAGAGGTCGTAGCAAGGTGAAGGTCTGCCTCTTTTCCCAGGTAATTAGCAATAAGACAGGAGGTAATAACTTCGTTCAGAAACATCCAGCTCCTCTTTCTCCAAGCAAATGACAGTAATGAATGCACAAAACAGAGCTGCACCCCAGAGAGGAGGAGCTGGGCAAGTGGTCAGGGAGGGCCCAAGGCCTCTGGAGATGTTGGCATGTCATGGTTTTATGATTTTTGGTTATCGGTATTCCACATCATAACATCATGTAGTGCACTGGGATTTAAAGAGTTAATGCTCCAGTTCCATGGATTGTGAATAGTTCTGGGTACCTGGTTCTCAGAGAGAAGAACTATTTTTCCCAGAGGACTGCTTGCTGTTCTGTTACTGTCTTCCGTTCAGAGGGAAAGATAAAAACTGTTTGCATATCATGAGATGTCCCTTCTCTTCCCTTCCACTCATCTCGGCAGCGTCTCTCTCCCTAGCCATCTTGCCCCCAGCATTAGAGTAAGGCCTTTTGGTTTTTGGACACTCTCTCCCATTTTATTTGATTTATTAGCTTCAATTCCAATTATATTGTATTATATTTTGTTATTTTGCATTCTGATATCTTATGTAGTAAAATTGTTTGTTTCTCCTCAGATCATTGCCGCTGTTTTGTTTTTAGGCCCATCTCTCTACCCTTTCCCCTTTCCCTTTCCCGGGGCGTGGGTCTGTGGGTTCCCCTGCTCCATTAGTCACGTAACCTGGACAAACCTGCCCATAATCCATTGATATGGCAGCAGGGGGAAGCAGAATGGTCTGAGCAACTCTGCATGTCACCTGGACAGCAGTTTCACAGGGAATCTACTCAGATGAGATCTCTCCTTCCCTGTTCCAGTGAGATTTGCTGAATTGCCAGTCTTCATAAGCTGCTTGAGCATTACAAGGAAAGATGGAGCACTCTTTAGAAAGAGTTGAGGAAGAGCTCTGTCTCCAGGTTAGGTTGGAGGCTTAGGGATGCACGAGGTGATTCACTGACCCCATCTCTATAATGATGTGGGGATGGAAGCCCATGGTTAGTCCTTGCCCCATCTCATCAGGGGCAGAGAATCAAGGCAGCAGGGCTGAGGGAGTCTAAAGAAAAGCACAGCAGAAAATGTGTGGGTGAAGATGTTTCCTGTTGCAGTACATTCGCTGGAGGAAGGGTGGCTTCTAGGCAATCTTTTAACAGTAGTAAAAGCTAACTAGACTTAGTAGTGGATCTCACTGGAGAATTAGAACAAATACATGTAATGTTTGCAAAGGAAGAGTTAAATCTAGCAAATGCCAAACCATTTTGTCTAGGCATGTTTTTTAAGGGAAGGATTTTCAAAGCATGGCAAGTGTGTGTTTCTCCCCGTGGGGTGATGTAGATTGATACTGGAATTCCCCTGCTTTCCCCCAGGCTCTGTGCACTTGCAATCAGATCTCCTGCACTTCAGCCAAGCCTCAACAGTGTGGAAGGGCTGCTGCTGGGAGGTCTCTATTGAAGTTGCATTTGGGGGATGAGGGCCGGGCTGGATTTGAATGGTGTTGCATGTGAGGGTGTCCCAAGCGTAGCACTCTTCCGCACAGTGTCATGCTGGGCGCTGTTGTTCCCACGATGAGAAAATCCACAGGTTCCCTGTGCCTTGCCTTTTCTGTTGTTTTCCACAGAACTTGAAATCACACTGTCAGCCAGGCCACTCCTGGGTCCTTCTTTTATTGGAAAACCACAATGTCCACAGATCATCTTGTCATCTGTGAAATGCAGGGAATCTTGGAATCGTAAGATAAACTGAGGTAGAACAGACAAACAGACAAGAATCATTGACTACATCTTCTTTCTCTACACAAGCTTAATGAAAAACAAAACCATAAGTCTCTTCAGTTCTCTTTCAGTTGCAACACATTGTCTTGTATCTATTTCAAGAAATCTCAAAAGATGGGAACTCTGGTGAGATGGAAGCAGAAGTGGAGAATGCCTTCTGTTGAGTGAAAGGAGTGAAAGGAGCAGGAAGAACACTGAAGATGACGCAGATGTCAGGAGCTACCATGAAAAGCTGAGCACCTTGGACATTAAGGACAGGAACCATCAAGTTCCCGTGCCAAAGGCCTGGGTAAGAACAGACCCAGCATCACAGGAGAAATGGACAATGATATTCCTGATGTAATGGAATATATTGTGTATGTCAATCAAAGGGCAATGCTGAGAGAACTATACGTTCAGTGATACATATGAGGGTGTCCCAACCATAGCACTCTTCAGCACAGTGTCTTACTAGGCCCAGTTGTTCCCAACATGAGAAAATCCACAGGTTTCCTGTGCTTTGCATTTCCTTTTGTTTTCCACCTAGCGACTTGCAGTCACACCTTCAGCCAGGCCACTCCTGGATCCTTTTTTTATTAAAAAAAAGACAATATCCACAGATTATGTCATCATCTGTGAAATGCAGGGAATCGTGGAATCATAGGATACCCTGAGGTACAACAGATAAACAGACAAGAATCATTGACTCCATACACTTTCTCTATATGGGATTAATAAAAAATTAAACCATAAGCCTCTTCATTTCTACGTTAATTGCAACACATTCTCTTGTATCTATTTCAAGAAATCTCCTAAAAAAAATTTGAAGCATGGTGTGATGGAAGCACAAGTGGAGAATGCCTTCTGGTGAGTGAAAGGAGAGGGAGCGGAGAGAACTTTGAAGATGATGCAGATGTCGGAAACTACCATGAAAACCAGAGCATCTTGGGCAGCAAAAGCAGGAACCATCATGTTCCTGTCCCAACGGCCAGGCTCAGAGAAGACCCAGCATCACTGTAGAAATGGACAACGATATTCCTGGTGTAATGCAATATATTTTGGATGTCAGTCAAAGAGTAACAGTGAGAAGATTAGGCATTCAGTAATACTCAGATGACTGTACCTTTCATGTGGAAACACAAATGTTTCTCCTGATGATGCAGAAATTCTCCAGAGTTTTGGGAACAATGATATACCAGATCTCCAAGAAGATAAACTTGTTGAGGAAGATACGCACTAAGATCCTCAGGTGCCTTTCCCTTCCCACAGTGACAAAGGTAAGGCCATTCCTATCAAGATGAGGAGAGACATGGAAAAGATAATGACAAACAGGACTGTAGGTTAGTTGAGATGGTCTGTTGAATACCAGAAGAATCAGTTTGGTCACCAATGTCCTCTTCTCCTTTCCAAGCCTCTAAGATTTCCAGGGTCACTGCTGCTTTTTTTGAAGCCCTTGGTCCCAGATGCAGAGTCACTACATCCCTCCTACTGCTCTCTAGGTATTCCCTTCTCTCCCAGTTGCTGCATCCTCTGACAAGCAGCCTCTGAAAATAAGGACTGCTTCATCCCAGAGGAGCCAGTGGATGCCCATAGAAACTTCTTTTCACCTGAGCCAGGAGATGGGATGGCCTTATGGAAGCAGATGGGTTTTGGAATCTGCTGGGAGGCTTCAGAGAAAGACTAGATTTGGGCTGAAGTCATCTGCCTCACCAATGCAATCCTGCTCTATAAATCTATGGTCCTTTCATCATAGCACTTTAAAGAAACCTTCATTAGAGAATGGGCATGGCAGAAATCTGGAAATGAAGAGGTAGCACTGCAGGAAACCAAAACGCAGCAGGGATGGCTTGCATTCACAGTGAGCTTGCCATAAAATCATTGCCTGTTTCAGTGGTGCCTGTGGGCCTGCAGCAGTGAAGGACCAGTAGCAGCCCAATTCCCAACTTTCCCATCCATTTCCTTTGGTCCTTCTCGCTGGGAACCAGCTTAGTGTGAAGCCCTCTCTTCTTCTCTTAAAAAATGATTTTTTGTCTCAACAGTCATCAGATTGTGGAGGTCCTTGCGATGGGAGACAGTAGAGGGGATAAGGTCTGTGTAGAGAGTACTTGGGACAACTTCCATGGTTTAAGTTTTATACAGATTGTCAGAGTCTCCCAGGACCAGACTGTTCTTTGTATGGCCCTGGCACAATGAAGTGATGTGACCTGCCATCACAGCCTTCTCCTCCATCCTTAGTAGTTGCCTCTGCTCCTGTGTGAGAGGCTATCCAGGCTGTCCTTCATACATCCTTGTGCACTACTTCCTTTTATTCCTCTCTCCTAGGTGTATCACCAGCCCCAAGACATGTCCTGCTACAGCCAGTGTGTACCCTGCCGGCCCTGCGGCCCCACCCCTCTGGCCACCAGCTGCAATGAGCCCTGTGTCAGGCAGTGCCAGAACTCCACCATTGTCATTGAGCCCTCTCCCGTGGTGGTGACCCTGCCCGGACCCATCCTCAGCTCCTTCCCGCAGAACACCGCCGTGGGATTGTCCACCTCCGCTGCTGTTGGCAGCATCCTCAGCTCTGAGGGCGTGCCCTCGGGGGGCTTTGACTTGTCCAGCTTCGGCAGTCGCTACTGCAGCAGAAGTTGCCCTCCATGGTCAAGCCACAGGCGGTGGTCCTGGAGAAATTATTTCAGAAACTACGAATGCGTTGCTGGATAAAAAAGGGATCTTCAACCCACTGCTTTCAGAATTCCTGACCACACACAGCTACTCTAGGAAATACTGAGAGGAAGGGGCAAGTTTTCTGAAAACATGGCTCAAGTCTCTTTTTTTTTTCCTCTATACCCCTTTCTCTCCATTTTCTTCCTCCCTCCCCCCTTTTTCTTCTGCTTCTGTTCCTGCAGACTATGAGTCTCCTCACAACCAGTCCGTTCTCTGCTAAAACACAGGCACATGCCCTGCATGAGCTCAAACTTGGGATTGGACAAATCCTGCACTGAGGAGCCTCTGCTGGTTGTGACCTCATTTTCCTCTCTAAACATTCATTAAAGATTTCTGCATCTCATTTGAGCTTTTGATGTTACTTTCCACTGCATGTGGCCTCCAGAGATGCCCAGGGAGAATGGTGTTGATCTTGGTGAGCATAAGATGTGTGTTTATGGAGATCCTTCTCCATTCTGAGAAGAATGGGAGGTTGTGACACACTGCAGAGGCTCCTCTCTTGGATACTGTTCCTTGCAGCTGAAGAAGATATCCCTGGCTATGGCACACCTGTGCCTGCATGCAGGTGTAATTACATCAGTGCACTCACAAAAGCACATGTAAACAATGCACTCACAGAAACAAAAACTTGTGCACACTTCAGGTAGGTGTGTGCACTCATCACCCATGCTCATGCACACACACAGTCGGAGAGGCGGGAGCTGAGGCCATGGGGAGCTGAGTTGACTCAGGGGGGACTAAGGGGGCAACTTTTCTGGCAGGGCAAGGTGCAGTGCTGTGAGCAGGACAAGGCTCCAGATGAACTGACAGTTTGCAGATGTGCAGGGAAAGCCCAGTGAGAGGAGCCGAAGGAGATCAAGCAATTTCTCCAGAGGGCAGCTGGATGAGGAAGAGAACTGAAACCCAGCACTCCAGCCCACCTCACTGGTGTCATGGTTTTACTATTTTTATTATCGGTATTCCACATCATGTACTGCACTAGGAGTTAAAGAGTTAATGCTGCAGTCCTGTGGATTGTCAATAGTTCTGGTTACCTATTTCAGAAGAGAAGAACGACAGCTCCTGGAAGACTTCACTGTTCCATTTCAGAGGGAAATATAAAACTTCTTGGGAGTCACGGTTTGCTCTCTTTCTGCTCATCTCTGCAGTGTGTGCACCCTAGCCATCTTGTCTTCAGCATTAGAGTAAGACTTTTAGATTTTGGAAACTCTCTCTCATTTATTTGGTTTATTAGCTTCAATTCCAGTTATATTATGTTACATTGTGTTATCTCACATTCTGCTATAATATTTAGTAAATCAGTTTTCATGATTAGCATGTTTCTGATGCTTTGTTTTTAGGCCCATCTCCCTACCTTTTCTCTATCCCTCTTCCCCCTTTCTCAGGGCCTAGGACCATGGGTCGTTTCGCCTCCTGACATGGAACTGGGCCTAACTGGGGTTAACCGTGACATTTTTTGGTCATTGGCTGGGAAAAAAGTACTATCATAAAAAACCTTTCTGTACTCTTGGAGGGCTTTGTTAGAAAGGCTGCGGGGTGACCTCATTGCAGCCTTTCTGTGCCTAAGGGGAGCCTACAAACAGGAGGGGAGTCAACTCTTTACAAGGGTAGATAATGGCAGGACAAGGGGACATGGTTCTCAGATGAAGGAGAGAAGATTTCGGTTGGATATCAGGGGGAAGTTCATTACTAAGAGAGTGGTGAGGTGCTGAAACAGGCTGCCAAGAGAGGCTGTGAATGCCCCGTCCTTGGAGGTGTTCAAGGCCAGGATGGATGGGGTCCTGGGCAGCCTGGTCTCGTACTAGATGTGGAGGTTGATGGCCCTGCCTCTGGCAGGAGGGTCGGAGCTTGAGGTCCCTTCCAAGACAAGCCATTCTATGATTCTATTAAAGCTTAGCTGTTATCTGTATTGCAGGCCTTGTTTACAGACCTTGAAGTCTGAGCTTACTGCCAATGTTCAATTTGACCTTTTGCAGCCACCCTGCTTAGGAACAGGGCTACTCCTGCTCTCATCAGCGCAGCACTGGGGAGGCAGGAGAGCATAGCAGATGTGGTGTAAATGTGAGGAGGTCACTGCGCTGTCCAACACAGCTCGTGTTGCCAGTTATGGCATTTTGCCCACTTCAGACATAACTGTGTCTGACTCACACTGGCCTCCATCAATCGCTGCTGCGGGTGCCGTGCTCAATTCTCTCGAGAACTCAGGGAAGTTCATCCTGGTCAGGATGGAGTTTGGCGGCCCTGGACGCAGCGCCCCCTGCGGGCCCGGACGGGACTACGCTCCCACTCTCGCCCGGCCCCGCCCTCTGAGGTTCGTGCCCGGCCGCAGCCCCGGCTCCTCTCCCCGTGGGTTCACGGCGCAGTAATACACCGCCGCATCCCCGAGCCTGGGCTGCGTGAGCCACAGGGCGCTGGAGCGGCGGTCTGCCGATACCGACAGCCACCCCGCCGGGTCCACCACCTCCTTGGAGTCTTTGAAGGCGCTGACGAGGAATGCGGGGCCTCGGCCCGGGAACTGACGGTACCAGTGGATGGAATCGGCCTGTATGTTGGGGTGTGAGCAGGTAATGTTGATGCCGGTGCCCTCGCTGGTCACTGCCGACGGCTCCTGCTGCACCTGGGCTCTGCTCACAGTCACTGTTGAGAGAAAAACAAGAAACAAACTTAGAAAATCCCTCTACTCCTCTACTCCATTTGGACACTCCTGTGTCCAAATGACACAGGAGGTCTGACCTAGCAGGAGAAGGGGGTGAGGGGAAAACGCTGTGCAGGCTTCATCAGCGAGTGGAGGGATTTCTAAAGGAACGGATTAGCGCAAAGAGAAAGGCCGGACCGGAGGGAACAGCCAGCTGAACTTGCTGGAGGCAGCCGGGCTGAATGCAGCGGGTAGGGGAGAGGGACATGAGATCGGAAGGAAGCCGGAGGGCCAGAGGCGAGAGCAGCCCCGGCCACCCGAAGCCCCCAAAGCCCCCGCAGTTCGGCCCCGCCGGCGGCAGCTCCGCGTACCGACGAGCACCGCAGCCAGCCC
>NW_018364943.1:11237-13082 GCF_002078875.1 Numida meleagris | reverse complement strand
ATGGGGTTATATGGGGTCCTTAACGGGTTATATGGGGCTTGATGGGGTTATATGGGGTCCTTAACGGGTTATATGGGGTCCTTAACGGGTTCTATGGGGTCTTTATGGGGTTCTCTGGGGTTATATGGGGGCTATATGGGGTTATATGGGGGCTTTGTGGGGTTATATGGGGTCTTTATGGGGTTATATGGGGTCTTTATGGGGTTATATGGCGTTATATGGGGGCTATATGGGGTTATATGGGGTCTTTATGGGGTTATATGGGGTTATATGGGGTCTTGATGGGGTTATATGGGGTTGGAGGGGGTCGTAATGGGGTCTTTAGGGGGTCCTGTGGGGTCTTTGTGGAGTTATATGGGGTCTGTATGGGGTTATATGGGGTCTTTATAGAGTTCTATGGGGTCTTTATGGGGTTATATGGGGTCCTATGGGGTCTTTGTGGGGTTCTGTGGGGTCTTTATGGGGTTCTATGGGGTCTTTATGGGGTTCTATGGGGTTATATGGGGGCTTTGCGGGGTTATATGGGTTTATATGGGGTTATATGGGGCCTTTATGGGGTCTTTATGGGGTTATATGGGGGCTATATGGGGTCCTATGGGGCCTTTATGGGGTTATATGGGGTTATATGGGGGCTATATGGGGTCCTATGGGGTCTTTATGGGGTTCTATGGGTTCTATGGGGTCCCTATGGGTTCTGTGGGTTCTATTGGGTCCCTATGGATTCTATGGGATCTATGATGCCCTATGGGTTCTACGGGGTCCCTTTGGTTTCTCTGGGTTCTATGGAGTCCCTATGGGTTCTATGGGGTCCCTATGGGTTCTGTGGGTTCTATGGGGTCCCTATGGATTCTATGGGATCTATGATGCCCTATGGGTTCTACAGGGTCCCTTTGGTTTCTATGGGGTCCCTATGGCTTCTATGGGTTCTCTGGGTTCTGTACGGGCTCCTATGGGTCCCGTGGGCCCCCTATGGACTCCGTGCCCCCCAACCCCCCCCCCAACCCCGCCCCACAGAGCAAGCTGATCGCGGGGAAGATCATCCCGGCCATCGCCACCACCACGGCGGCGGTTGTGGGGCTGGCGTGCCTGGAGCTCTTCAAGGTGGTGCAGGGTCACCGGCGCCTGGCCTCGTACCGCAACGCCTTCCTCAACCTGGCCCTGCCCTTCGTCGCCTTCTCCGAGCCCCTGGCCTGCCCCCGCAACAAGGTCTGCCCCATAGCCGGCCCC
Source organism: Numida meleagris (assembly GCF_002078875.1). Lineage (NCBI taxonomy): Eukaryota > Metazoa > Chordata > Aves > Galliformes > Numididae > Numida > Numida meleagris. The sequence goes on along the minus strand of NW_018364943.1, from coordinate 11,855 downwards.
ATAGCCGGCCCCATAGCTGGTCCTATAGGGGGTGGTGGTGCTGGATGCATAGGGGGGGATATAGGGGGTGGTTCCTCAACCTGGGGCTGCTCTTTGTTGCCTTCTATGAGCTCATGGGCTGACCCCAAAACAAGGTCTGCCCCATAGCCGGCCCCATAGCCGGCCCCATAGCTGGCCCCATAGCTGGCCCTATAGGGGGTCGGACCCCACATCTGTGGGTCTGACCCCAAGGCCCTGACCCCAAATTCACGGGTGTGACCCCAAATTCATGGGTCTGACCCCAAATCTGTGGGTCTGACCCCGCATCTGTGGCTCTGCCCCACACGTGTGGGTCTGACCCCCATGTGTCTGTGCCCCCCCATGTGTGTGTGCCCCAAATCTGTGGGTCTGACTCCAACTCCCTGACCCCAAATCTGTGGGTCTGACCCCAGATCTGTGGGTCTGGCCCCACATCCTACGGCCCTGCCCCACACGTGTGGGTCTGACCCCCATGTGTGTGTGCCCCACATCTGTGGGTCTGACTCCAACTCCCTGACCCCAAATCTTGGGCTCTGACCCCACATCTGTGGCTCTGACCCTAAATCTGTGGGTCTGGCCCCACATCTGTGGGTCTGGCCC
>NW_018364943.1:5587-7312 GCF_002078875.1 Numida meleagris | reverse complement strand
GCCCCACATTTCGTGCCCCACAGCGCGAGCACCGGCTGGAGATCACGATGCTGTCGCAGGGGGTGTCCATGCTCTACTCGTTCTTCATGCCGCCCGCCAAGCTGAGGGAGCGCCACGACCAGCCGTACGCTAGGGGGCGCTGTGGGGCGCCGTGGGGCCCTATGGGGTCCTATGGGGTTGTGGGGCTCTATGGGGTTGTGGGGCACCGTGGGGTTATGGGGCCCTATGGGGCGCGGTGGGGTTATAGGGCCCTATGGGGCTATGGGGCGCGGTGGGGTTATGGGGCCGTATGGGGTCCTATGGGGCTATGGGGCGCGGTGGGGTTATGGGGCCCTATGGGGTCCTATGGGGCACCGTGGGGTTATGGGGCCCTATGGGGTCCTATGGGGCTGTGGGGCGCCGTGGGGTCCTATGGGGTCCGATGGGGTTATGGGGCCCCTATGGGGTTGTGGGGCGCTGTGGGGTTGTGGGGTGCTGTGGGGTTGTGGGGCTCCTATGGGGTCCTATGGGGCTGTGGGGCCCCTATGGGGTTGTGGGGCTCTATGGGGTTTTGGGGCGCCGTGGGGTCCTATGGGGCGCGGTGGGGCTGTGGGGCCCCTATAGGGTTGTGGGGCGCCGTGGGGTTATGGGGTCCTATGGGGCGCGGTGGGGTTATGGGGCCCTATGGGGCACTATGGGGCGCAGTGGGGTTATGGGGCCCTATGGGGTCCTATGGGGCTATGGGGCGCGGTGGGGTTGTGGGGCCCTATGGGGCTATGGGGTGCGGTGGGGTTATGGGGCCCTATGGGGTCCTGTGGGGTTGTGAGGCGCCGTGGGGTCCTATGGGGTCCTATGGGGTTGTGGGGCCCTATGGGGCTCTGGGGTCCTATGGGGTTGCGGGGCCCCTATGGGGTTGTGGGGCGCTGTGGGGTCCTATGGGGCCCTATGAGGTTGTGGGGTGCTGTGGGTTTATGGGGCCCTATGGGGTCCTATGGGGTTTGGGGCCCCTATGGGGTTGTGGGGCACTGTGGGGTTGTGGGGCACTGTGGGGTTATGGGGCGCTGTGGGGTTTTGGGGCCCTATGGGGTTCTCTGGGGTTGTGGGGCCCTATGGTGTTGTGGGGTCCTATGGGGCTGTGGGGTCCTATGGGGTTATGGGGCCCTATGGGGTTGTGGGGCGCTGTGGGGTTGTGGGGCGCTGTGGGGTCCTATGGGGGTTTGGGGCCACTATGGGGTTGTGGGGCACTGTGGGGTTTGGGGCCCTATGGGGCCCTATGGGGTCCTATGGGGTTTGGGGTCCTATGGGGTCCTATGGGGTTGTGGGGCCCCTATGGGGTTGTGGGGCCCTATGGGGTTATGGCGCGCAGTGGGGTTATGGGGCCCTATGGGGTCCTATGGGGCTGTGGGGCCCCTATAGGGTTGTGGGGCGCTGTGGGGTTGTGGGGCTCCTATGGGGTCCTATGGGGCTGTGGGGCCCCTATGGGGTTGTGGGGTGCCGTGGGGTCCTATGGGGCCCTATGGGTCTGTGGGGCTCTATGGGGTTGTGGGGCGCTGTGGGCTTTGGGGCCCTATGGGGTTGTGGGGCGCTGTGGGGTTATGGGGCCCTATGGGGTCCTATGGGGCTGTGTGGGTCGCCATGGGGCTGTGGGTTCCTATGGGTTCCTATGGGTTCCTATGGGGGCCCTGTGGTGCTATGGGTCGCTATGGGGCTGTGTGGGTCGCTATGGGGCTGTGGGTTCCTATGGGT
>NW_018364943.1:0-2174 GCF_002078875.1 Numida meleagris | reverse complement strand
GGAGGGGCACCAAGACGGCCGCCAAGATGGCCACCAAAATGGCTCAAAGATGGCTGCCAACATGGCTGCCAAGATGGCCACAAGTTAGGTCCTAAGATGGCTGCCAGTGTGGCACCAATTTGACACCAAGGTGGCTTCCAGCGTGGCCCCAAAATGGCTGCCAGCAAGATGGCCGCCCACAGGGTCCCTCGATGGCCACCAAGATGGCCACCAATGAGGCTCCAAGATGGCCACCAAAATGGCTCCAAGATGGCTGCCAAGATGGCTACCAAGATGGCCTCCAACATGGCTGCCAACGGGGCCCCAAGATGGCCGCCAAGATGGGCACCAATGAGACTCCAAGATGGTCACCAAAATACTCCAAGATGGCCGCCAATGTGGCACCAAATTGACACCAAGATGGCTGCCAATGTGTCCCCAAGATGGCTGCCAAGATGGCTGCCAACAGGGCCGCCCATTAGGCCCCAAGTTGGCTGCCAAGTTGGCCGCCAATGAGGCCCCATGATGGCCACCAAGATGGCCGCCAAGATGGCCACCAATGAGGTGCCACGATGGCTGCCAAGATGGCCACCACGATGGCTGCCAAGATGGCCACCAAGATGGCCCCCATGATAGCCCCAAGATGGCTGCCAACATGGCCATCAATGTGGCACCGCCAAGATGGCCAACCAAGATGGCTGCCAAGATGGCCGCCAGCGGGGCCCCAAGATGGCTGCCAAGATGGACACCAAGATGGCCGCCAAGATGGCCAACCAAGATGGGTACCAACATGGCCACCCATTAGGCCCCAAGATGGCTGCCAAGATGGCCAACCAAGATGGCTGCCAACATGGCCACCAATGTGGTGCCAAGATGGCCGCCAAGATGGCTGCCAACATGGCCGCCCATTAGGCCCCAAGATGGCTGCCAAGATGGCCAACCAAGATGGCCGCCAAGTGGCCCCAAGATGGCCGCCAAGTTGGCCAACCAAGATGGCCGCCAACTTGGCCACATGATGGCTGCCAAGATGGCCAACCAAGATGGCCACCAAGTGGCCCCAAGATGGCCACCAAGTTGGCCAACCAAGATGGCCGCCAAGTTGGCCAACCAAGATGGCCGCCAAGATGGCCAACCAAGATGGCCGCCAAGTTGGCCCCAAGATGGCCGCCAAGTTGGCNGCCAACCAAGATGGCCGCCAAGATGGCCAACCAAGATGGCCGCCAAGTTGGCCCCAAGATGGCCGCCAAGTTGGCCAACCAAGATGGCCGCCAAGTTGGCCAACCAAGATGGCCGCCAAGTGGCCCCAAGATGGCCACCAAGATGGCTGCCAAGATGGCCGCCGCCGCATCCCCAAGATGGCCGCCATGTGACCCGGAAGTGACCCCGTGACACCACGTGACCTTTATTGGGGCAGCCTGCACAGCAGCGCCGCGCCCCTCCCCCATCCACGTCCGCCCCACGGCGAGCTCCGCGCTGTCACCTGCGGGGGGGGGAGGGGCAACGTGACCCACTGTGCCCCACTGTGCCCCATTGATTCCCGTTGATTTCCATTGGTCCCCATTCATTCCCATTGATTCCCATTGGTTCCCATTGGTCCCCATTGATTCCCATTGGTTCCCATTGATTCCCATTGGTCCCCATTCATTCCCATTGGTTCCCATTGGTTCCCATTGATTCCCATTGGTTCCCATTCATTCCCATTGATTCCCATTCACTCCCATTGGTCCCCATTGGTTCCCATTGGTCCCCATTGATTCCCATTGGGCCCCATTGATTCCCATTGGGCCCCATTGATTCCCATTGGCTCCCATTCATTCCCATTCATTCCCATTGGTTCCCATTGGTCCCCATTGATTCCCATTGGTCCCCATTGGTTCCCACTGATTCCCATTGATTCTCATTGGTTCCCTTTCATTCCCATTGGCCCCCATTCATTCCCATTGATTCCCATTGGTTCCCATTGGTTCCCCTTGATTCCCATTGGGCCCCATTGATTCCCATTGGTTCCCATTGATTCCCATTGGCTCCCATTGGTCCCCATTGATTCCCATTGGTCCCCATTCATTCCCATTAGTTCCCATTGGTTCCCATTAATTCCCTTTGGTTCCCATTGGTCCCCATTGATTCCTCTTGGTCCCCATTGATTCCCATTGGTTCCCATTGGTCCCCATTGATTCCCATTGGTCCCCATTGAT